>NC_142948.1:18210161-18245161 GCF_046866305.1 Octopus bimaculoides | reverse complement strand
CTCCGAGA
The DNA here is from genome assembly GCF_046866305.1 of Octopus bimaculoides. Classification (NCBI taxonomy): domain Eukaryota; kingdom Metazoa; phylum Mollusca; class Cephalopoda; order Octopoda; family Octopodidae; genus Octopus; species Octopus bimaculoides. The sequence goes on along the minus strand of NC_142948.1, from coordinate 18,245,153 downwards.
ACCCAGTTTCCACAAAAAACTGTTCGCCGGGAGCCGCACAAAGCCGGACTTCACGAGAAGGATGCAATCAGAAAACCACTACTTTCAAAAACAAATATCGCAAAGCGTTTAGAGTGGAGTAAAACCTTACAGAATTGGTCCCTAGAGCAGTAGAAGAATGTTATTTTCTCGGAAGAGTCATCCTTTACCTTATTTCCGACCACCGGCCGAATATACGTGTGGAGACAGCCAAAAGAAACATTTGATCCAGACTGCCTTCTTCCAACTGTAAAACATGGAAGAGGATCTGTGATGATCTGGGTGGGGGCTATCTCTTGAAAATTTACCGGCCCAATGGTTTCCCTTCATGGCAGAATTAATAGTCAAGACTATTTAAGCATTTTATCTGATCAAATTCATCCTATGGATGCGGAACTGTTTCCAGAGGGAAACACAATCTTTCATCAGGATAATAATTCATCAATTCACACAGCTAAATTCGTTACTGAATGACACGAGGATCTCAATATTATTGAACATTTATGGTGCATTTTAGAATAACAAGTAAGGAATCCATATCCTCCACCATCATCACTACAAGAACTAGAGACTATTTTAGCTGAAGAATGGACAAAAATTCCTACTGCCAAAGGCGGTCCTACCCCATATTAAAATAAATTTGTTTGAAATTTTAAGGCGTTTCCATTATTTTGTCCAACCCCTGTATTTATACATATATTTACGTATCAGGCAGCCTTTTCTACAGTAAGTTCTTACATTTATTTATAATTTCTGCGATTCCACACTGTTTCCTTTCTTTCTCCCTATCTCTCTGTAATCCTCTTTATTTTCTGTTTCCATCGTTCTTTGCAGTCCCCTGTCTGTCTTTCTTCCACTCCCTATTATCTTTCGTTCCTTCTCTCTTCTCCTCACTCCCTTTGTTTCTTTCCCCCATCCTCCTTCTTGTCCCTATTCCCCTCTGCCTGTATGCTCACACGTCACTACAGACCATTTCTCTCACCTCTGTCTTTTCAAGACGCGACGACCACCTTGCTGGACGTCATTTCTCTTGCCTCCCGAGATTCTTCTCCTCTGCTATTTTCTTCTCTTCTATTTATTCTATATCCTTTCAAAATTTCTCCCAGACGTTACCCATTACAATGCGTCTTGGCCTAACGAGCCGTAATGCTTGTCTTCGTCGATTGTTTACTCTGTACGTCCACCTGTTGTGGAGAGTCCTAACTCTCCACAAATTTTATATTTATTTTCAAAATTTCTGGATGCTGCTGTCTTATGAAGTTTTCCTATCTTGTCGTTGAAAGCTTGAAATAGAGAGTAATATACAATCGACAACTGAGGAGGAGTTAGATTTGTTTTGGTATTTTGTCCCGTACTTGTCTCTCGTTATGTGTTTATGCATTTTCACTCGATGTTGATGCTCTTATTGTGTATTTTTATTTATGTATATATACATATATGTATATGTGTGTGTATACATATATATATATATATATATATATATATATATATGTATATGTATGTATATATACACATATATATATATATATATATATATATATATATATATATATATATATATATATATATATATATATATATATATATATATATACATATATATATATATATATATATATACATAATTATTCAAGAAGTTTAGCGTTTCTCTTGAAAGTTTTTAGAATGTCTAGCGTTCCATTAATAAAAACAGCTTGCTAACTCAACTTTTCACTTCTTAGTCAATTAGACTTAATTAGACTTAGAGCCATTCACGTCATTCACTTTTGTCTCTCGTCGCTACATCGTTTGCTGCTGGAATCTTTGCTAGTGTGAGTCTTATTTTTCTGTTGGTGATTTTTGTTAATTGTTATACCGTTTTGTGGATTCCTGTGTGAATCGAACGTTCAACGTCGTTACTACGGCATTTTCGCCCTACAGGACGGAAAATTGTTAATTAATTAATGTAAAATTTTCTCGATACGGGGCGAAATATTTTTTTTTCTACTTTTGTCATTCGTGACAGAAGGTGTGTGTTTTTTTACGCTGTTGTCTGTAAAGACAATATTGTGTCAAAAAATGGAATTTGATTTAAAATCAAATAAGGATTTCCTCTCAATGCAGGGAAGTGTTGAAGCAAATGAAAGTGAAAAACCGAGTTTTTCAGCGGCCTTTGGAGGCAACTTTATAGAAATGAACGTATCAAAGAACAACTGTTTAAGTTCAGAAATCTAATAAAGAAGACGGGAAGTGACACTAGACTCTTGCCACCACAAGAGACTCTAGACTCTTGCCACCACAAAAGACGCTAGACTCTTGCCACCACAAAAGCCTGGCATCTAAAATGGTGGTCTATAAAATTTACAGCAGAAAGGAAAAGATAATAATGCCTACAAAAAATGAAACATTGGAAAAGTGTCTGGCGCCCATATGGGACAAAATTGTGTACATAGGAAAAGGAGTGAGATGCGCTACAGTGGAGGTGCATTGTAAAGATGCCGAAACGGCAAGGCAGAAATCAACTCAAACATTAAGGAACGACGAAATGATCCTCCTTCCGACATATTTAGGAAGGAGGACAGTAAAAATTACGATAGAGGAGATACCAACCGGGTACGAGAGGTCATGGTTGGCCGCTGCGGTTATCTAAGACGCCGAAGAGGAAATAACTATACTACAAATGAGAAGGAGGGAGGCCACTAATTGGAAAGGTCAAACCCTGAAAATTGTCGTACAGGTCTCAAATGAGGCTCTGGAAACAAGGCCAGATCGAATCTTTATAGGGAAGGGACTAAGTGCCCGTGTTTTGGTGGAAGGTCGAAGACCGAGGTGTTTTAAGTGTGGTGAGAAGGGACACGTAAGGTCAGACTGCGAAAGGGTAAAAAAGACAAAAAGGTAGATGTCCCTCCCCTAAAAGAAAAAAGGGTATAGAAACCAACAAGGAGGAGGAGGAAAAACGGGAAAACCGGAGAAAGACACAAAGAAAAGGAGAATAAATCACAGAAAATAAAAGATGGCGATAAAGGAAGTCAACAGGATAAAACGGGAGAGATGGATTACACAGTTGTGACATATTAAAAAAAAGCCCCAGCCCTTGATTCCCCTCCCATAAAGAAAACAACAACCACACACGCAGGCACACAAGAAAAAATTCCCCAGTCCACTTCCAAATCAAAAACCCAGACCCTTCCCCATCAAAAGAGAGATACATAAAGTGCAACAAAAAAAGCCAAGTAATGGCAAGAGATTTTGGAGGACACCCGCAGATGTTCATATATAAGCGGGTACAAGACATGCCAGCCCATATTAGGTTGGCAAAAGTTATTGACGATGAACTGTACGAATCATGTAAAATGATTTGCTGGACGTGACTAAAGAAGTGGTCCAGAAAATACTAGAGGTTGCACCCCAGAGAGAAAAAGAGGGAAAGACTGCTAAAATTAGTGCAGCCCCTCCCCAAAACGTAAAAAACGTAAGTTTATTTTGCTGTTTTTAAATTCTTCCATGGATATTAAAGTAGAGTGTATATATGCATGTGGCTTGGGGTCGAGAGGGAAACAAATTTGTCTCCTGAACGACCTCAGGTCACTAGATTAGGACATATGTGTGGTAACTGAGTCCAAGCTGAATGAGCCACATACGTTTTCGCCTCTTCTAAGTAACTATGAGAAATTTATTTTTCCTAGTCGCCGAGGAGGCGCGGGTGTGGTGGTTTTGTTCAGAAAAGGCTTGGACATACAGGTAAGTACAGTCTTTCTGGACCTAGAAGGTAGGCTGGTCGTCCTAGATGTGACACTTATAAGTAAGCAATCTTTCAGGTTGGTAGCTCCCTACGCTCCGAATAAGTGTAGGCAAGCTGTTTTTTTTTCGTGACTTGGAGAATTTCTTAGTAACGTCTAAGACTCTAGTTTTAACAGGAGACTTTAACACTATACTCGATGCACGGGTGGATAGTATTGGCTTGGTAGATAGAAGGGGAAATCCTGGTCTCAAAAAGCTACTAACAAGCCATGACTTAGTAGACCGTTATAGGCTGGATGAACCGCTCGCTCCACAGTGAACGTGGTGTAATAACGACAATTCACACAGGTCTTATTTCGATAGAATATTCATTAGAAATAGAGATAAGGATAGTGTTAGTTGTCCACATTTCTATTGCGTTCCTTACACGGATCACAAATTTGTGACGTGTAAGGTGTACTTAGTTAAGAGCCATAGACTATAAGCTAAACAAGTCTATTTTGACTTGTAAAGCCTTCCGTGCCCGGGTTAAGGAATTAGTTCAGAGGGCATTATGTGGCGCCACTATCAATAATAGATGGTGGTGCGCCCTCAAACGAGCCATTCGTTCAGAGTCTGTTAGATTTAGTAAACAGCTAAGTTTAGAAAAGACTAGAATAGAAAGAAAATTAGTTAATGAATTAGAAGAGGCCATGGAATCTGGTTCTGCATCTAGAGTGACGGCGGCGAGGGCGGTCTTGTTCCGCCACCTCAAAGCCAAACACGAAGAAGGTAGAGTCAGGGCTAAGTTACATGCAGTGGGGAGAGAGGGCATTAAGGTTGCCGGATGGACTCATCGTGTGGAGAGTTGTAGACGCAGAGAAGCTTCTATAAAGTCTTTAACTGACGAGTAGGGTCGTAAAATCGAAGGACAAGAGGAGATGCGGAAGGCTTTTCATCAGCATTTCGCCCGGTTGTTCGGGGAGAGCGATGCGACGGACCGTGGGGAGCCCCTAAGGAACTTCCTCACCGGCGGGCCGCGACTCTCGACACGGGAGGCGTGGTGCTGTGAAGGGACGATCACAGCTGAGGAGGTCAAGGAGGTGCTGGCTGAATGCGCCGGGGACAAGTCGCCGGGGCTGTATGGTCTGCCCTACGAATTGCATCGAAGTATGTCGGACTTGTTCGGACACTTTCTGGCCTGCGTCTACACGAACTGGCACCAGAATGGGAGGATTCCCAGCTCTGTTAGTCATCTCTGCCTGGGGTGTGTGTAGCGGTGGCTAGATAGTTGAATGAACTCCCCTTCAAGAAAGATCATAAAGTAACCTCCCTTGTTAAAGTTTCTTGAAGCATCTGTGTCATGAGACGTGATTCTTAATTATCCAAGAAGTTTAGTGTTTCTCTTGGAAGTTTCTAGAATGTCTAGCGTTCCACTAATAAAAACAACTTGCTAACCCAGCTTTTCGATTCTCAGTCAATTAGACTTAGAGCCATTCATGTTATTGCTATGTCCATCTATTTCTCTACGCCACGTGACTGAAAACAATCACTATTATTTCTACATTTCCTATCTCCGAACTTTCTTGCATAGATTACTTCATTCAACTAGATTCTACATTTTGATTATGTATCATCATCGACCAGTAAATAAAATATTTTTTTATGTACTAAATATATAGATCTTGAATTTATTCTTTAATCTCTATATGAACTATTGTAATACACGCAGCCACATCACTACCTTGTACTGACTATATATTCCCACTACAGTCTCGATATGAAACACTAGAATTCCACAGATGTCGAATTGTGTGAACCTATCTCTAGACTAGCATACACATAGAGTTTATTTTCCTAATTATATTTGTCAGTACTGTTTTGGCTACGAGTCTTGTCTCTGTCTTGAATGAGAAAATTAACATGCAATTGGGTTTATTTTTGAAGTCAGGGCTTCTTTTATAATTACGGACGTATGCCCTTTACCCAGACATTCTACATTGTTGACTTTCTTAAATAGTTTGCTAATATATTTATATTCCTTACTGATGTCATAAAAAGCCTTTATGGCTCGTTTGTGAGCTACTTAAAAATGTTATCATGTAAAAATGTATCATATTTGTCATTATTTACTTTATGTATGCTGAAGGCGGTTAGGGTATGTAGTGGTTAGGGTATGTAGTGGTTAGGGTATTCGTAAGGTGGTGAGTTCGATTGCTGATGGCGCGTTGTATCGTTGAGCAAGACACTTTATTTCACATTGCTTCAGTTCATTCAGCTGACAAAACTGAGTAGTAACTGTATTTCAAAGGGTTAACCTTTCACATTCTGTGTCACGCGGAGAGCTATGTCAAGGCTTCGCGTATCTGTGGAGTGCTCAATCACTTCCTCGTTAATCTCAAGAGCAGGCTGTTTCGTTGATCGGATCAACTGAAACCCTTATCGTCGTAACCGACCAACTACCAGTGGCAGATTCTCGTTCATTTTCGCAATTTCATAGCAATATGTTGCGGCAGTAATGGTTTTTCCAGGTTTTAAGAGGTTATAGTGGATGAGTCCAGCGGTACACCACCAAACAGTCACTGTCTTCAGTACTTCATTTTGGTTCAACCACTACGAAGAACGTTTTTTTTATTATTGTATAGAGTCCAATTTTCATTGCAAGCTACAATACGCTCGAGAAATGGTTCGGTCTGGTTACGGAGAAGTGACGAGCAAATTTCATATCTGCGCATCTTCTGATTTTCATTTAAATCGTGTGGTACCCATTTGTCGAGCTTTCTTTGATTTTCCGATCGAATGCAAATGGTTGCAGGCAGTTTTCTGGTTAACTTCTTTTGCCAGTTCTCGAGTGGTTTTATGTGGATCTTCAATTGACCGCCATCGATGACAGATGGGCGTCCACTACGCTCACGATCTTCAAGGCTCAGGTCTCCACTGTGAAATCGTTTAAACCATTTTCGAGTTGACCACCCACTGGTCATTTTTTCACCAAACGTTTCGTTGATGTCGCGAGCAGTTTCAGCTGTTTTACGTCCTTTTTGAAGTTGAATAGCAAAATTGCTCGAATATCGCGCTTTGACAGTTCCATTTCAGTGGAAAAAAATCAATGTTAATTTATTGATGCATTTGGGAAAGTCTGTGTCTGCTTTATCAGACAATTGCAAAAAACATCTTTAAAAACAATTCAAAACTGCAAAAATCTGGTACAAATTCTTCATGGTTCGAAACGTTGTTTACTTTTTACTCAACCTGATATTTTGCCAGTGTTTTCATTAATTAGTGAAGAGATTAACTACAGATCTCTAATCAGCTCGGCATAGATGCTTTCATGTTATCACATGACCGACCAGGCTATCAGATGTTGCTATACATCGCTGGTCACAATGAGCTTCGCATTGTTTTAGCCTTCAAATGACGCCACCCCGCTGGCTAAGCGAGCAGGCCAACATTTACCCCCTAATCGAAAGAGGGACTGGAGCAACGAGAAATGAAGTGTTTTGCTCAAGAACACAACACGCCGCCCAGTCAGGGAATCGAGCTCACGATCTACCGATCGTGAGTGCAATAGCCTAACCACTAGGCTACGTGCCTTCACATTTTTATTTCCCCTAATTTGTAAAAATGACACTTATACTTGGCAACTGATTTCAAATACTCTGCTTAGTTTGTTTTCTTTATCTCAAATCATTATGTCACGTGATGAACTGCTTCTTTTTTACTGAATTCTTTAGAGGAATATTCCACCAGTATTAATCCGTATTACTACTAATCATGCTACTTATATATTTGTAGCTTTAGGGTTACCCTTTCTGTAGATTTAATTATATAATGTTCTAGCCATGAAATATGTCTCATAGATAGGTGTAGCCGTGATAACAATTTCGGACACCTACTTAGAATGTGGGTGATATCCACAGGAATAATTCCATGAAGCCTGTTTCCACATCTGGATAGTTTATCTGAAGCCCCAACCCCCTGTGCATATGTTATTTTGTGTTTATTCTCTTCTTTCGTATTGTTAAAGCACATTTTTCAAACTGAGAGGTAAAGTCAAGATAGACTACTAGGAATATTACAATACATGACCTTTTGTTGTACAACTTCTCTTACGACAACCTATTCCGGTAGAATAGTACAACCTTCCTGAGTGTGTATCCCTAGTCATCAATTAGAGGATGCTTTCTGAGTTGTTTGTTTCCAACTATCATGTTCTTATCTGCCTCACATATGCATTCTTAATGAATATGCATACATGCATACCCCCCCCCCCACATATTTACACGCATCAAAAATACATAAACAGATTATATATATGACAGTGGGAGAATACGATTTGACAGTGGGATAATGCCAGAAAGGAGTGAATATAAATGAAATTTTAAAATGGTTTCCTGATTTTGAACTTCTCATGGTGTGGTCTTATTCTGTGTCTACGAAATCTTAACAATTGTAGAATTCAGTCACAATCTATCAGTCTCTGTCTGTCTATCGTTACTTATGTTCAATACCCCTATTATCTGCTTTCGCCTTATATTTTCCCCTTATACAGGCTGTCCACAAGGTCTGGGTACATGGAGTAAATAAAATCATAACATAAACAATTAAATGTAAGAAATAATAATTTCTTAAAGTATGTGTTAATCCCCTTGTGGGTACATGGAGTAAATAAAATCATAACATAAACAATTAAATCTAAGAAATAATAATTAAAGTGTCTGTTAATCCCCATGTACCCAGACTCTGTGGACACCCTGTATAATCCCACACTCTTCATCTGTTCTTTTCATCGTCCTCGCTTTCTTTGCACCCATCTTGATTTACTTACTTGACTTATACTTTTTAGTCTTTGACTCCCTTCCGTTTTATAATTTTTTAATCCTGTATTTATTCCTATTTTCTCCGGCTTTATATGTTTCTTTTTTAAAAAATTACTATTTTTATGAACTCGTCCAGTATCTTTGCATTCTCCTCTGCTCCGTCATCCTCCCATCGTCTTCAGTTACATTTTCCTAATCTTTTTCCCAATATTTTTCAACATTATTTCTAACATTTTCCATATAATGTTCCTTATAAATGTCATATTCCCACCAATATTCTTAATTTCTTTTCCATTTTCCCATTTATTCCATTTTATCTTCATCTTATCTTATTCCATTTATTTCTTTTACTTCCATTTATGACCATCATATAAAGTTTGGTTTATTGACTACACCTCCAAAACAGCATCCCAGTTGTTATGATTTCCTTTCGTTTCAATTATCATAATTTTCAGTCATTTTTAACGTACTTTATTCACACCCTTCTCAATCATTATAAATCCCTAAATTTTTTGTATTATTCTACATTTTGTGTGTCCCTTATTTCGCTCACCCTTCTAATTCTCTATCCCTGCTACTTTAACTGTCATCTTATTTTTTTATTTTCGATTCATTACTTCTAATAGTTTATCTTCTACTCCTCTGCTGAATTCTTCAAGCACCTCTTCTTTCATGTTTTCTTTTCTATTTCTTTTACCGTTTTCATTTTTCCATTTCTTTTTCTTCTTCCTTTTTTCCTATTTTTAAAATATGTCCTTTTCTTTTTTCTTTCTCTCTCCTCCTTTTGTTTCGGGCTTTCTTTACCGCTTCTTTACCCTCTTTTTCCTTTCACTCTTCTTTCTACTCGTTTTTCCCCTTTTCCTCTTCTTTACTTCCCTCCGGTTTTCTCCTCTCCTCTTTATCATACTTTCTCCTCCTCATCATGCTCTATGACTAAAAACCTATATATATATAAATGTGCAAATCGCATCAATTTTTTTACAGTCACAACTTGTCTCAAGATCCTGTGTACAGTTCAGATTAGCAAGAGAATGATTCGATGAAAATAATATTACGAGGTAAGCTATATCTTTAATCCTGAGTAGATAGTGGATGCCTCTGACGGAAGACAAGACCACATTGGTTAAATTTCGAAATCACGTGATAAATCTTTGTTCAACTATTACTTTTTGTGAGTTTATCTTACAAGAGAAAGATCATTTAGCTTGCTGTGTCCATTTCCCGTGAATATAATGAGGTTAGTGGGTTTTGTGGCTTTTAGAGTTAAATTTGGATTCTCATTTTTAGCAATTGCCGGTGCTATTTCGCACCCTTCATTTATTAATTCGTTTTTGGTTTTTTAATTGCTAGCGAGTCACCTATACAATAAATGTATTTAATATATCATTCCTAATATATCAGTATAGCATCACATATATATATATATGTATATATATATATATATATATATATATATATATATATATATATATATATATATATATATATATATATATATATATATATATATATATATATATATATATATATATATATATAAATATGAAGTTGTATGCTGTCAACTTAATGTGACAGTCACATGAAGGGAATAATACTACTGCTATTTAACCCTAGGAAGCAGCACTGTTTCCTGTCGGCAATGACACACTTCCTGTGTCCTTATGTTTACAAGGGGGAGACAAGCACCTCCCCCCCAGCTAAGCCTGCATCCAGAGACTAGTTTCTGAGTCTTGCTCATCATCAGTCAGGAGTAGCATGTCTTGATGTTAGAGATACCTGTCAAGCTCTTGTAAACATAATTATTCTAGTGAAATACATTCACTGATTTCAAAAATAGAAATAATGCATTTCTAAATCTCTCAGAGAGATTTATGCAGTAGTGATACGATAAAGTAGTTGTATGCTGTCAACTTAATGTGACAGTCCCATGAAGGGAATAATACTACTAGTGTTTAGCCCTAGCACTGCTTCCTGTCGGCCTTGACACATATCCTGTGTCCTCATGTTTACAAGGGAGAGACAAGCACCTCCACCCAGCTAAGCCAGCTAAGCCTGCTAAATAGCAGTAGTATTACTCCCTTCATGGGACTGTGACAAGTTGACAGAACAGCATACAACTACTCTATCGTATCACTGCTGCATAAATCTCTCTGAGAGATTTAGAAATGTCTCGCCAGTCTCGTCAGTCTTTATGCCGGAGCAGATTTCCGCCCCGATATCCGAAACTCGGAGTCTTATTATGCCAACCGAATAATTGTCACATATTATATTACAGATAGATTCCTCTATTTACATAATATCGAGGTCTCCTTCATTCTTTTGGTGTCATATTATTACTATTAATATATATATATAAATGTGATTAAAAAATCCTGGCAGATATCAAGTAAGCACTCACCATAAAGGAATAAGGTTAAATATCTAACAAGTAGATACCAGTAAATGTATGTAGAATACAAATTCCAGGTAAATCCTTATGCTTGGCAAGTAAATCAAATAATCCTTATGAAGAATTCTAAGAAATTCAGAGTATTAAAGACAATCAATAACATGTACGAAGAAAATCATATCTTTATTTTAGATGACACCTTAAAAATCCAACAATTGTTTCAACTGCATTAACATATACATACATATATATTCAGACACACACACACACACACACACACACACACACACACACACACACACACACACACACACGCACACACACACACACACACACACACACACATTCTTTTATTCTTTTATTCTCTTACTTGTTTCAGTCATTTGACTGCGGCCATGCTGGAGTACCGCCTTTAGTCGAACAAACCGACCCCAGGACTTATTCTTTGTAAGCCTAGTACTTATTCTATCGGTCTCTTTGCCGAACCACTAACTTACGGGGGACGTAAACACACCAGCATCGGTTGTCAAGCGATGTTGGGGGGTGACAAACACAGACAAACCATCATGTACACATGCTTACACACACACACACACACACACACACACACACACACACATATATATATATATATAGAGAGAGAGATCAATAAGAAAATGGGGGTGGGGAATAGGTGGTATTCATCATGTTGCAGACATTGTATTTCTTGGATATATATATATATACATAATTATAAACATATAGGGACCAGCAGAAAATTGTTTCACCAACATACTGAAAATTTAGAAATAGCAGTTAAAACTACTAATTCAAACTACAATTAAGACTCTAACAGATAGCGATATACATGGCTCACATAGAGGAAAAATAAACGAAAACAAGCCTGCCGTTAGTTAATCATGTACGGCGTTTCGTGATTAGAACTTTACAAAAATTCATTTCAACTCTTCAGCATGATATTCAAAATTATATGTTGTTTCTTAGCATCAAATTGTATAAAGGACATTTTTATCATTATCATGACATTTGAAACTGGTTAAGTTGAAAATACTGAAAGTTGCTCAAGTTTGATGCTTATCATTTACTTAAATCATAACTTTTGTTTTCCCCTTTGTAGTTGTATTTACTTTAAATGACATTGAAAAACTATATTTTCAAAGTTATTTCATGCTCCTGCATGGGTTCGCATTTGATGAAGTCAAATCTATCCTTAGAAATGGTGACAATATCAGAAATGTTGAAAAATGGACATCTAAGTTTTGCGGAAAATCTTAACGTCATAGAGCAAAATGGATTTCATTTTTTAAATCAGCACCCCAGAATTAGTAGGAAACATGTCTCCAACATCAGACAACAAAAACTCTGTTCCCCAGTGTAATAATTCTATGTAATGCGCAATAGAAATTTATATACATTACGTCGCAATAATCAATTACCTATTCATTTAATATAATAAACCCTTCTGTTAATTTCGAAAGGGAATGAAAAATAAAAATATTTACCATCTATTTCCCGAACCAAGGTTTCAAGTTATTTTCAGCAAAATGAAATAATTTGCTAGGCCAGCTATCATTAGCAGGAAAGCCAAGATTAACACATAAATACGAGGCAAAACATAGAAACACTAAAACTCCTAAGAATTCCCCTCAACACATGGCTATGAAGCACCCCAACTACTCCTGCTTGTGCTCAGAGATGCACATATTGTCAGCCACCAAGGGACATGCTCAACTGGTTAAGGTCAAACAACTGACAAGCAAATATGTGGTATTCAGCAGAATATTTGCTGTAACCCACCTTTTATACCAAGACTAAACAATGTACATGATAACACTTCCAATCAATTAAGATCAGAAGCCATGAGAGCCACTGCCTGGTACTGCATCAGGGCATATTATTATTATCATTATTATTATTATTCAGTAGTTTTATTTTTATAACGTGCTTTCACTTCACTACCGAGCGCAGCTCTGTGCGCCTTGGGTATGTGCTGTGGTTTGCTGTGGTGCTCTTATGTTTACTGTATTGAAAGTGTTTTGCGTAGAATGTGTGCAGTACCCAGTAGTGCAATTTTCTGTATGTTATATATATTTGTAAGTCCTGGTGTTTTTGTTATGTATTTGTCTGAATATTTTTTTATTATACCTAAGGCACCTACTATGATAGGAATTGTTTCTGTTTTTAGATTCCACATTCGAGTTATCTCTATTTCCAGGTCTTTGTATTTTGAAAGTTTTTCCATTTCTTTTAGAGAAACGTTGTCATCTGCTGGTATTGAAACATCAATTAGAAGGCATTTTTTTCCTTCATGATCTTTGACAACTATATCTGGTCTATTTGCCTTAATTTCTCTATCTGTGTGTATTGGCATATCCCAGAGTATGGTTGCTTTCTCGTTTTCTGTGACCTTTTCTGGCGTGTGTTTATACCATCTTTTTTCTGTTGCTATTCCATAATGTTGGCATAGCTTCCAGTGTATATAGGTCCCAGCTCTGTCGTGTCTGTGAATATATTCCTTCTTAGCCAGGACTGGGCAGCCAGAGATAATATGATTTATTGTTTCTTGTCGATCTCCACATATTCTACAGTTACTTGTTATATTTCTTTTCATTATGTGTTTTTGGTAATTTCTGGTGGGGAGGCTTTGGTCTTGTGCAGCAATTAAAAATCCTTCAGTCTCTGCTTTGAGTCCTGAGCTTCTCAGCCATCGCTGGGATTTTTCTCTGTCTATTTCTTTCGCATTTAGTTTAGCCCAGTATTTACCATGTAGGGGCTTTTCTTGCCATCGTTTTATCATGGTCCGTTGCTGTTCTAGTTTTAGTTTGGATTTCATTTGTTTTATAGCTTTTGTTGTTTCTTCTTCTTCTTCTTCGTATTTGTTAGGTAGATTGATTTCTTGTTTGTATTTGTCAGCTTCCTTAAATACTGAAAACAGTTTTTTGTTTTGCTCGTGTTTTGTGGCTATTTGTATTAGTTTCCCTTGCTTCTGGAGTAGGTATTTTTGCAGTCCTATGGTGGTTATTTTATAATAGTTTTCTAGCTGTATAAGACCCCTGCCACCTTCTGTGCGTTGTATATATAGCCTTTCTATGTCAGATTTTGGGTGGTGCATCCTATATCCTGTCATTATTTTTCTTGTTTTCCTGTCTATTTTACATAGTTCGTTTAGTGTCCAGTTAAGGATGTTGTAGCTGTAGCTTATAACTGGGACAGCTAAAGTGTTGATACCCATTATCTTGTTTTTAGCATTGAGCTCTGTTTTTAGTATTGATCTAACTCGTCTATAGTACTCTTTCTTTATTTTTTCTTTCATTTGTGTATGTTGTATCCTATCTAGTTCATTGACTCCTAAATACTTATATGGTTGGCTTTCGTCTAGTTCTCTTATTTCATTGGCTTTATCTAGTGTTATATTGCTACTTTTAACTAATTTTCCTCTTTTCAGGGTTGCTTTGGCACATTTTTCTAATCCGAATTTCATTTCTATTTCCTTGGTAAAGCCGTGTACTGTCTGTAGTAGTGTTTCTAGCTCTTTGTCGTTTTTTGCATATAATTTTAGGTCATCCATATATAGAAGGTGGCTGACTGTTTTTCCATAGCATTTGTAACCGCATCCAGTTCTATTTAGCAATTCTGTTAGAGGTGTGAGTGCCAGGCAGAACAGGAGTGGAGAGAGCGTGTCTCCCTGGAATATTCCTCTTCTAATGTGGATGGCTTTCGTTTTCACAAGTCCCTCTTTTGTTTGGAGCTGTAGCACTGTCTGCCGTTTGTTCATTGAGTGCTCTATGTATTTTATGATAATTGGTGCCACCTTGTTTATGGCTAGTGTTTCCAGAATCCACGTGTGGGGAACACTGTCGAAAGCCTTTTGGTAGTCCACCCAGGCCATACTGAGGCCTTTCTTCTTTCTGCGGCTGTCTTCAGTTATGGCTTTATTGATCAATAATTGATCTTTACAGCCGTATGAGCCCTTGCAGCATCCCTTCTGCTCTTCTGGAAACAGGTTGTTATTTTCCAGGTGTTTACTCACTCTCTGCGATATTATTGCAGTAAAGGCTTTGTAGATCGTAGGGAGACAGGTTATAGGTCTATAGTTTTGTGGTTTCTCCGTTTCCGTGGATTTGGGGATTAAGATGGTTTTCCCTTTTGTGAGCCATTCAGGCATTGTTTCTGGATCTGCTATTATGTTGTTAAAGTTTTCTGCCAGCTTTTTATGCATTGCTGGCAGGTGTTTTAACCAGAAATTGGGGATCTTGTCGTGTCCAGGTGCTTTCCAGTTGCTTAGTCTTTGCAGTGTCTGGGTGACCTCTTCAGTTGTTATAGGGGCCCAGAGTTGCTCAGGTGCTAAGTTCGTTGTTTTAATGGTCCTTTTTTGGGGTTGTTGCTTCACCGACCATATTTGTTTCCAGAATTTCTCTAGTTCTTCTGCTGTTGGTGCTGAAGTAATGTCTATTTTATTTTTACCCAGTTCTTGGTAGAGTTTTTTGGGGTTGGATTTGAACTGTTTGTTTTGTTCAAAGAAACGTTGGCGTTTCTCATACCGGCGGATCCTCTGTGCTTTGGCAAGGATGTCTTGCTTTAGTTTTTCTTTTGCCTCAGGTAAGTCTTTTTCTGTAATGCTGTATTTGTACAGTATTTTTGTTTTCTTCTTGTTACTTAGTAGTGTTGATTGTTTACTAATTTCGTTGAGAATCGATAAATCTTTTCTCTTTTTTTTAATTTTGTTCTGGATGTTATTTATCCACAAGGTCTGTTTGGGTGGTAGAACTCCTGTTCGGATGGGTTTGAGTGAGTATCCTGCTTCTTTTGTGGCTGCAGTGGCTGCCGCATATATCATGTCATTTAGCTCAGTGATATTGCCTGTTGTTTCTGTGGTTGTTAGTTCCGTGACGGCCAGGTTTATGCTATTTATTATTGATGTTGTTTTATTGTCTATTTTGATTTTTGGGAGATATAATCTGTGGTCCATTCTAAGATCTGTGGTTTTCAGTTCTTCGGTTATTTTCATTTTCATAGTATCGTAATTATTAGGTTTCCCTTCGTTATTTCCAGGCTTTATATTTGTTTTGCCTTCCTTTTCATTCATATGTTTGTCTGTGGTGTTCTGGATTGGTGCTTTTTGTACACTATTATACATCTCTACGGTCTGGGTTTGTTGTTTTTTGTTTACTTCGTTTTTGCCTGGCATGTTACGTTTGTCCTCGTGTTTTGCTATCTCAGTGTTTATATTATTATTTGGCATTGCTGTGTGACTACTATCTAGATTTTCCTGATGTATTTTTTCTTTCAATTGCTCTATTTCTATTTCTGATATTTTTTTTGCTTTTAGAATATATCTTCTTATGTTAGCTAGTTTGTTAGGGTTCATTGTTTTATCGAGGTCTATATTTACATTATTTTTCTTCCATGTTTTATATGTATGTGTTGTTGCGTTTTCGTTTTTTGGGTAGAGTACTGCTGTGAAATAGGCGTGTAGGATCGAAATGTGTTCCTCACGTGTCCATTTATGCCGTTTTGGTTTTGTTTGCGGGACATGAGGAACAACGTCCGGCCCTTTATTTTGACGGTCGTCGTTTTCATAGGGTACCGGTTCGTTTATTTCTGTTGTCAGATTGTTTTGCACGTTCATATCTTCGTATTTTTTTATTATTATTATTATTATTATTATTATTATTATTATTATTATTATTGTTGTTGTTGTTGTTGTTGTTGTTGTTGTTGTTGTTGTTGTTGTTGTTGCTATTATTACTTTGAAGATTATGATGATGCTAACGGTGATAAATATGATGATTATGGTAACAGTAATAAAGATGATGATGAGTAAGTTGATAACAATGTTGAGGTTGCTGACGAAAACGATGATAACGAATATAACGATGATAAAAAAATTGCAATAGCAATGATGACAATGATGGTGAAGATCATGAGGATAATCTTCATAACGATGAAGTTGTCAGTGGGAGAGAAGATGACTCAATAAATGATAACCAGGTCTAAGCAGATACCTTTGTCGAGAAGGGTATCGTATTTGATGACATATAATATGAAGTATTCCCTCTCCACAAGATTTGTCAAAAATAACGAGTCTAAAATCAAAAACTGGTCTTATATATGAAGCTAAACGTATATTGCATATTTTAATGCGCTAAAACCTAATTTAAGGGAATATGCACAATGGAAGTTGGGATGCATCTAATATCCTCGTCTATCTTTTATGCCATCAACTAAGTAACATACTGAAGGAAGGCGTGGCTGTGGGTTGAAGGCGAATCACCTAGCCAGTCCACGACTAATATGCTCATGGCTTGTAAAATAATGAGCTGGTATGCCTGGAGATTGCATACGTAAGAGAAAATTTACATACGAAAATTTACATATGAAAATTTACAATTCATGACCTGGTATTGGGAGTAAGTTATCTGTCAATAACTAAGGTGTTTTAACATCGGTGACATGAGAGCTTATATACTTCGCTACGCCATTGCAGTCACTCCAAAATACTTAATGTATTTACATTGGTATATGTATTTAATAATCTTTATTACGCTAGAGCTGCTTTTACTTCACACACACACACACACACACACACACACACACACACACACACACACACACACACACACACACACACACATACAAATAAAAGGGTAAAGGATTATTAATTTATTAATAAATTAATAATTTTTACCAAGCCCTTCGGTATGTAAACACCATTATCGGTGAAGAACTTATTTAAAAGTTCTTATAAATTTATAAACATAATTAAGGGATCAGCAACAGTTGCTTCACCACATACCAAAGTTCAGAAATAGCAGCTAAAGTGCCAAAACTCCAACAGATAGCAATACTTGTAACTCACAAAGGCAAAACAAGAAGAAAAAAATAACGAAACTAACCAGTCTTAGTTAATCATAGACGTGTTTCTGGATCAGAATAGCGAAAACTTTTCATTTCCTCATCAGTATGATCTTCTAGTTTGCAAATTTGAAGATGCACGCAATTATGCATGCACGACCAAGCGACAAGGGCTTGGTAAAAATTATTAATTATTAATTTATTAATAAATTAATAATCCTTTACCCTTTTGTTTGTATTAATTATTCACTCCCTGATAGTAAACCGCAGACTTTCTGCGGTATTGCTTGTGACGCACATGGTAATTCTTGAGGAGCGATATGGACTGACTGGCCTATGTAAGTTCGGAGATGCTGTTCACATTATGCCGATGAACGATATCGCTTGGTCGTGCATGCATAATTGCCTTTGATATTCTAATATCATACTGATGAGGAAATGAAAAGTTTTCGCTATTCTGATCCAGAAACGCGTCTATGATTAACTAAGACTGGTTAGTTTCGTTATTTTTTCTTCTTGTTTTGCCTTTGTGAGTTACAAGTATTGCTATCTGTTGGGGTTTTGGCACTTTAGCTGCTATTTCTGAACTTTGGTATGTGGTGAAGCAACTGTTGCTGATCCCTTAATTATGTTTCTATATATATATATATTTATAAATGAAACATTCAAACACTGAGATTTGAAGTTAGATGTCATTACTGTTCATATCATCTGTGGATACATTCAAAATTTGATGATATCACCAGTAGTGGCATGGGTGGAACGCAGTTATAATAGCTTTAACAGCTATGAATTATAAATTTGCACGAAGCATAAGGATGCTTAATAAGCATCTACCTGCTAGAAATAAGAGCTAAGTCGTAAATTAATCCACCGTAGCGCACCAATATAACAGAGAAAAACAGTATGCGAGGGAAACAGAAAGAATTAAAACATTTAACAGCACAAATAAAAATATTATGCAATTAGGGATATCCACAAACCAGATTTCGGCTTTTGGGTATTTAACTCTGAGCCTCGTCAGTGTGGACCACCAGTTTAAATCCGTGACTGTTCATGTTAGTTTCTGATTGTGCAACTGGTTTTGTTTTGCGCCAAAAACAGAGCACATGGTGCATAAAAATTTATAAATGAAACATTCAAACACTGAGATTTGAAGTATATATATATATATATATATATATATATATATATATATATATATATATATATATATATATATATATATATGTGCTGGTTCGTTTAGTCCCAGTAAATTAGCGGTCCAGCAAAATAAACCGACATAATAAGTATCAGGCTTAGGAAAAGAATTTAGTACTGGGGTCGATTCATTCGACTACAAATTCTTCAAAATCTAATGGCTGAAACAAATAAAAGATAAAAGAATTGCTCTGTAGATTAATAGACATGCAAACCTGTTAACAATCCAGTAAATTTAGTACAGCAAGCATAACGCGTCAGAAAAAAAGAAGCTGATATTAATTTCAAATTTTGGCACAAAGCCAGCAATTTCGGGGGAGGAGAGAAGATTACATCGACCTCAGTGTTCAACTGGTGTTTATTTTATCGACCTCCAATGGGATAAAAAGCAATGGTCGACCTCGGTAGCATTTGAACTCAGAACGTGAAGGCGGACGAAATTCCGCTCTGCATTTTGCTCGGCATGCCATCGATTCTGGCAGCTCGCTGCCGTACCACACACACACACACACACACACACACACACGTGCATAATAACTAATATTACCAAAAACTAAAGACGAACAATTAAACCAAATGCATTTTGAAAGATGAATGCATTCAAAATTAAAAAAAAAAACATTAAAAAAATGAATTCGAAGAAATAGTAATTCCGTGAGTGTGAATCAACAACACGGCAACTCATTTCAAGACACACACAGACATACAAATACATAGGAAATATATCTGTATATAAAAACATTATACTATGAAACATAAAACTATATGCAAGTGTACACCTTTGTACACAATACGCATAGACATGTCAGAAAGCTGTCATACGTATTCACAAATTAATATACTGCTAATCAAATTTGTATATAGTTAAATACACTTGAAAATGAAGATGCAAAAAACGAATTAATCCAATCCCCATCGATTTGCACGGAGAAATCAATATGTGTGTATGCGTGTGTATACATATATATATATATATATATATATATATATATATATATATATATATATATGTATATATATATATATGTATGTATGTATGTATGCATATTTGTGTGTGTGTGTGTGTGTGTGTGTGTGTGTGTGTGTGTGTGTGTGTGTGCGTGCGTGTGTGCGTTTGCGTACGTGTGTGTGTATATGTATGTAGACTCACACACACATGTATATTTCGTCTGAAGGCTTCAATTTCGTCTAGTATTTCCCCCGCAATGCAGCAAATTTTGAGCAAATGTAAAATTTATACACGAGGTCACAAACATACTAGGAACGCACATAAACACACAAAAATGAAGTTATGGACCTTACACACACACACACACACACACACACACACACACACACACACACACACTCACATACTCACATACTCACATATGTATATGTATATACGTATATCTGTATGTACATGTGTTTGTACATGTGTTTGTACATGCGTGCGTTATTATGTGTATGCTTGTAAATTTATGTAAATGCTCAGACTAATACAGAAAATATATTTAAAAAACGAAAACAAAATACGCAGTTCATTTGATCATTTTAAAGTAGTCCACTTATTCACACCTCTACAAATAACACATGGTGCTTTTAAGCGAGTTTCTTTCTAATCATAAAATCCAATAAGTTTGATTAGTGAACACACCGAAGAAGCAGTGAAAAAATAGAATGCATTAAATACATTTATTAATAATTTGTATTATCCTAATTGCAGCTTTGCCCTTTCAATTTTCGCTTATTTCCTTACGATGTTTATTATATTGCTTTGTTTATATATTTTATCTTTTATTTCACATAGGAATTTATTATCTTAGTTGTTTTCATTATTCCGTTATATCAAAGATTGCTGTTTTCGAAGATTTTAAGAGTGCTATTGTGTTCCTATTCTTCTCCCTTGTTCATGTGTTCTGCTGTTTGCAAGAACCCATACACACACACATACACACATGCATTTATATGTATATGTGTATGCGTGTGTTTGTATGTGTGTCTGTACGTATGTATAACGTTTATCGATAACAGGGTATCGAACAGAAGCAACGCAAAAATTGGAGTAATGACTGTGTGACAGTGTTATTCTTTCGGCTCTAATTTATGTAATGGTTAATCTATCCGATGCATGCACACACAAACGTATATACATACGTACACATACATTGACATACACACACACACACACACACACACGCGCACACACACACACACACACACACACACACACACACACACACACACACACACACACACACACACACACACGACACACAAATCCCTACATATATACTTACAGAGAAGAATGAGAGAGTAAACTTTTGAATCTTCTGAATATTTGCTAATAACTTTGTTTATTTCAGCGATAGAAAAATAACCTGCACAGCGATAACGATGATGAGCAATAAAGTGATCGGCTGATATTTAATTGGAAAAGAAAATTTACTTCACTAATTAACAATACTTAGCTCTAGGTTAATTTAGATACTTAAATAATTGTTTCGCTGATTCATTATGGAAAATAGACATTCCTAGTCATACGATCTAGTCCTTGTTACACACATTTGGTATTAATGTTAGTTTATGAAGAAAGTTTACGTCTATTATTAATATTAGTAGTCTGGCCTATTTGCATCTATCTTTCTGTCTGTTTGAATGCTGAAGTTTCAGAGGAGTGAGATGTGATCATTTTCAAGCACTAGGGGGGTGGGGGTGGGGGCTTTGTTTTCCCACCAGTTTTTATCATGGGGCAAGTCCAGGTATTTGCAAATTACTCAGTGAATATATTGTGCAGCTCTGTCATGCCTGTTGAGATACTCTGTTGGCGCTAGAAGACTGCACTTGGAGACAACACGATCAATGGTTTCGTTTTGTTGTTGACATACACGACATGTTGAGAAGCTGCCGTTCTTTAATATGTTGGCCTGGTAGTTCCTGGTAGTTCCAGTCCTCAGAGTTTTTCAGGTAGGTGTCTAGGCCAATTGTAACAATCTTTATTGTTTATGCCAGCTGTAAAAGTCCAAGGACTCCCTCTTTTCTTGGCAGATAAAGTCGTTCTATATCTGCCTTAGGGTGGTGCATTCTATGCATTGTCAACAGTTTTCGTATTTTTCTGTCAAGATTACATATTTCAGTAATTGACCAGTTAATGATATTGAAACTGTAAGTCACGACTGATATGGTTAAAGCATTGATCGCTTCGATCCTGTTTCTTGCATTCAGCTCTGTCTTAAGTATTGCTCTCACCCTGCGATAACATTCTCTCCTGATCCTTTCCCTCATCACTGAATGCCTGATTCCGTCCCCTTCAACTACCCCTAGGTATTTGTAGCTCTTTTATAACATTCTGCTGGTCAAGGTTAACGTTAGATGTTTTTGTCATTTTTCCTTTGATAAAGGTAGTTTTTGCACGTTTATCGAGGCCAAATTGCATTCTGATGTCATCACTGAATTGTTTAACAATCGCTAGTAAGCCCTTGAGTTGCTGGTCATTTTTCGCAAAGAGCTTTAAATCATCCATGTAAATGAGATGATTTATATTTTTATCAAACATTTTATAACCATACTGTGCATCATTGAGCAATTTTGAGAGAGGTATTAAGGCTAAACAAAAGAGGAGTTGTGATAGTGAGTCTCCCTGGAAAATGCCACATGAAATTTTTACATCTCCAGCATTTAGAGATTCATTGTCACTGTTCAAAGTCAGTGTGGTTCTCCATGATCTCATACTTACAGACAAAAAGTTTCGCAGAGTAGGCGCTATTTTATATATTTCCAGTTATTTCTTAATCCAGCTATGTGGTAGGCTATCAAAGGCCTTTTTATTGTCTATCCAGGCTATTGACAAGTTTTTGTGTCGTTTGTGACAATCTTCTAAGATCATCTTATTGATGAGTAGCTGATCTTTACAACCATGTCTGGAAATGTATAAAATAGTTTACAGGAACGTAAACACACCAACACCGGTTGTCAAGTGGTGCTGATGGTGGGTGGGGCAAACACACACACACACACACACACACACACACACACACACACACACACACTCACACACACACACACACACACACACACACACACACACACACACACACACACACACACACGGAGCAGGCTTCTTTCTGCTTCCGTCTACCGAGTCCACTCACAAGGCTTTGATTTAGCCAATGCTTTAGAAGACACTTGCCCAAGGTGTCCCACGGCGGGACTGAATCCGGAACCATGTGCTCAGCATATGTTCAACAAGTTCCTTATAGTCCGCTGACTTCTTACTCCCCCAAAAGTTTTTAACGACACCTACAAATGCATTCCACGCGTTTGATTCTAGGATAGTCATACTGCTGACAGAGTTCTCATCCTGAATAAGTTTTCTATCAAGTTGGTCCATCAAAATCACCTGCTTTCAGCTTCTCGATGATGAGACCAGAAAATATTTCACAAATGTACTTGAAGCAACGACTTACCTTGTCTAGAGCTTTCACAAATTGTTTCGTTAAACCCAATTTTATGTGGAGAGGAGGGAAAATTATTTTATCTCTTGACACAAGTGGAGGATTTATGACATTTTTCTCTGCACTTTCAATTCTTCCCGAACAGGCCAAACCTTTTTCACCCAGTGCTGTTCTTTGGCACGGCTGTCCCATAAGCATAAAAAACATGGGTATTTTATGTGGCCAGACTGTTGTCCAAGTAAAAAGTTTACCATTTTTAAATCGACGCAAATGATCCAGTTTCGATCACCTGTTTTAATCGGCTCGTACTTTTCTTTCAGTGTAGTGGAGTGTCCAATCGGTATGGAAACATATCGATAAATAACCTCCATGAACAAGTATCATATTCATCAATGCTTAATCTAAGAAGACTCAGTTCTATATTTAAGAGATGAGGAATTATGTACATTATTTACATTATTACATTTGACGGATAATTGTCCTCATCCACTTTGTTGTTAACACAACGTTTCGGCTGATATACCCTCCAGCTTGGGGAAATTTCGAACCTGGGTTCTCATTCCTAAGGTATTATTATTATTATTATTATTATTATTATTATTATTATTATTATTATTATTATTATTATTATTATTATTATTATTATTATTATTATTATTATTATTATTATTATTATTATTATTATTATTATTATTCAGGTCACAGCCTGGAATCGAACTCGGAATCTTGGGGTTAGTAGTCCGCGCTCTTAACCACTACGCCATATGCCCGTAGGCATACCTTAGGAATGAGAACCCAGATTCGAAATTACCCCAAGACACCTGATGAAGGCTGGAGGGTATATCAGCCGAAACGTTGTGTTAACAACAAACAAGATGAGGACAAATATCCGTCAAATGTAAATAATGTGCTAAGAAGTATCTGTTCGATTTCTTTACAAAACACAAGATTGTCGTTTTGTTCAGAGAATGGGGTGAACTCAGCATCTCGGTTGCGGTAGAAAGTGATATTTTTGTTTTAGCTGCTAACAATTTTTTTCTCGTGAAGGCGTGATGCTAACAACTCTGCTGACTCTTTTGATGTGAAATTCAGGTCTCAAATTAAGTCACTCAGTTCATCGTGATTGAACAGTTTTGGTTCATTTGCTGATTCAAAACAGTCAAAATCACTCTCAGCTTGACTGGCATTATCAAAATCAGCGTTAGAATCGATTTCAGTCATCTCCTCGTCCTCTGTATAAGTCATATGCTGACTACAGCGAGAACTGGAATATCAGCAAATCCTTTAAAAACTAGAGCTGGAAAATTTTCAGAATGTGGTACTGGCCGAATAGCAGAGGGAATGGAGGGGTAGGATATTTTCTTTCTGTTCTTCTAGTTGAATCCAACCAAACTAACCATGCATTATCGTGGTGATTCTTCGGTTTTCGCCATATCATCCGAATCCCAAATTTAAGGGAGGTTTGAGTACATTTTGTCCACAGGCGTATACTCTCCTTGCATGACAGTAATGTTTATAGTGTTTGTTTCAATGCCAATTTGCATTGTTATAGCTTGAAGAACTAAAAATAATATTTAGAAATATCAGGATACAATAGCATTTTTGGTCAAAAATTGTGATTTATTTTTTTTAAATGGTTCTTTTTTTATACGGCCCAAACCTGACGTGGTGGGAGAAAATGGAGGGCATTTTTGGATTCAGCACCCCAAAATTAGCAAAGAAAGAAGGTTTCTTGCCCCAGGAGAAAAACTGTGTTGACCAGTGTTATAGTTATCTTTAAGAAATAAGCCACACCACGAAAATTTTATTAGTATACATACTATAATAGAAGTTGGAAAAATATCCAAGTATATGCTTTGGTTTAAGTTCAGTGCTGGCATATGGTGTAGCAATACAGTTTTATTAATGAAATTTATATAGGAGGAATAATTGTTATATGAGGAATAATTATTATGAACTTTCTGCAAGAATATTATAGACATTTCTATATTAAACGAAAACTATTAAGTATACAAGAATTTCAAAATCTAATGAATCAACAACACTACATAGCAAGTACTTATTTGATCATCAAGAAATCATGATGATGGTGATGTTGCTGACGATGATGAAGAAGAAGAAGGAGAAGATGAAGACGATGTAGAAGAAGAGGAAGAAGAAGAAGAAGAAGAAGAAGAAGAAGAAGAAGAAGACAATGAAGACGAAGAAGATGAAGAAGAAAAAGTAGTAGTAGTAGTAGTAGTAGTAGTAGTAGTAGTAGTAGTTGCAGTAGCAGAGTAGCCGTAGTAGTACCATTAGTATTTCACTCATTTTCATATTGTTGTTATTTATTTTAGTCTGACAAAGGTAACATAAATATATCTATTTTGAAATTCGAAACTCCCCAGTGTATCATTTCTTAAGTATCACTTAATTCCTTCAGATACATATAGAAAATAAATAATGGTTTCTAATAAAATGTATTTTATCAGATCGGACTATGTGACTGATGTATAATTGACCGGTACCAGCGTGTGGAGCCTGAAAGGCATCCTAAACAATGGCATTCTGAAAGTAACTTTGCAATTTAAGACCATAACTTAAAAACGATATTCCCGAGGGGAATTAAACTGCAATGATTCATCTACAGATAAAAAGAATATAATTTATTTCTACTTTTATTATTGTCCATTTTCCCCGGTGCTTCCAAGTGTATCAATAACTAGAACTAAATTTTTAAAAATAATTGTTCTATTTCAAAGAAGGCATCCTCCCTAAATATTGGTTTATATTTTGGCACAAGGCCAGCAATTCCAGGACAGGAGTGATGTCAACCTCAGTGGTACTTATTTTATCCGGAACGATGAAAGGCAAAGTCGACCTCGGCGGAATTTGAAGTCGAAACGTGCAGACAGACGAAATGCTGCCAAGCATTTTGCCCGGAGTGCTGCCGATTCTGTCAGCTCTTCACCTTAGATCTTCCCTAAATATTCGATAAAGAGTTTAGTTTGAAGTTGTAAACGAAATTCTAAAGAGAACCTCTTAAACAAAGTGTATCACGTTCGGATCAGATTCAAGGGAGAGAGAGTTTTGACTTGATCGTGTCATGAAGTTTGAAACTCTCGGAAATCTGAAACAAGAGTTTGATTCTATTGCAATTGCGATTAGTATTAAATTTGAAAGCGGGTCTGTTTCATTTAGTTCGAAAGACCTGTTAATACAGCTGAACCAAGGAACGAATCTCTTTTACAAATTTTGATGAAATAATTGACATTTCTTAGGAAATTATTTATAGGCTGAAGGACTAACTAAATTATTTCGGCTTAATTGATAACGATCCGGAATATATTATTTATAACATTTCACTATTTACTTTGAAAAACATCTGACTTACTCTGAATAAAATATGTACCAAAGTGAACAAATCAACAAAAATTGAAGAATTCTAAGCCTAAACTGAATTAATAAAACAAGTAGAAGTGTTGCAAGCCTTAAAGTAAACGAGGACGCTAGTTCAAAAGTTAGTTGTTTGATTCATATATAAACATCCAAATTTGTCCAAGATACTAAGTGGTACCATTATCGAGGGGTTAAGAAGAAGCCCACTCCACCATATAGTCCCCTTCATTAGCCTATCGTTAATGGCAATGACTCAAAAATTAAGAAAAAGATCGTTTGTTCCTGGAAAGGAACAGTATGTCTTAAGGATTGCTTCAGAACTGAATAAACGCCCATCGACAACATAGACGTTTGAATAAACCCGATTCAAGGAGAGGTCCACTCCATTACTGTCTTCCTGCTAAATCATGTATTAGAGATGCAAGAGAGAAGTCACCACTTCCTTATACATGGCTTAATTTGGCACAGGAGTTTTAGGAATCAAGACATTTATATTCTTCATCTAAATCGAAAAGGAGGAAGTTATTCCGGATAAGGCGTGTACATTATTTATTTCAAATTTTGGTACAAAATAAGCAATTTCGGGGGAGGGGTAAGTCGATTACATCGACCCCAGTGATCAAGTGATATTTATTTTATCGATTCCGAGAGGAGAAAAGGTAGTGGACCTCGGCGAAATATTGATCTTAGAATGTGGAGAAGGACGAAATGCCGCAAAACCTTTTGCTAATGATTTTGCCAGTTCGCCGCCTTTAGGTATGTACATTGTTAAATGTTGATGGGAGTGATTGCTTTCAACCATGGCTATAGCAACGAACTTCTGTCAATTAAATCTCAATCTTAGGGATATATTTTGTGATGGTCGAAAACCTTTTAAAGTGGTTGTAATTCCTTTTCTGAGATGATCTCAAGCCTACCTGCATAGTGTAATCTGATCAGAACACGGAGCACTCAACAGCTGTTTGACCGTTGACTGAACACTATTCAATTTTTTTTCTCCGTGTTTTTCTCCTTGTCTCCGTATTCTTTGTGTTGAAGAGCGTAGCTCGAAACGTCAAAGACTTTCCGTATTCCCGAGCGTCATACTAATACATCATTTTGTTAGTTACACCACCTGTCCTCGTCTGTTGTTGTTTTTTCGTACATTCTCCCATATATATATATATATATATATATATATATATATATATATATATATATATATATATATATACATACCTTAAAATTGTCATCTTTTCAACTCTCTTTAATTTTACTCATTCGTTCTATATATCTGGAGATCTGGAAAGGAGTGTAGCTGATGGTGGCAGTCAATCATTAAAATCTTCGTTGCAAAACTCTTTTTTGAATGAATCCTCAGATCATACTCTACTGGTCTGTATAATACTGTTGTGTTAGGTAAAGCAGCTTCATTTCTGATAAAAGAAATATATGCGCTGCTTCCTTTGAAGTATTTGGGGATTAATAAACCAACATCCCTTTGAAACTCGAGACAAATGTTGATGATTCTAATACGAATCGACTGTAGAGTACATACATTAAGTCATTGATCTTGAAATTCTTTTTTGATTCCTTTTACACATTGGCCAAAATGCAATGGAATGATGTACCTCGAGCTGTGTGATAATGTAACATTCAGCTAATATTACATAATATATTGAAGAAGTCAGGTACATCTCTTCAAAGATGTAGCTAAAATTGTGTTGTGTATAAAATATATATATCATTTAGTAGCCATCGAATGGTATACAGGACATATATATGCAAATTCAGCTATCAACTACAGTAATAGCTTAATACATGAATGCCTTATTTTCCTGATAAATGTTCTAAGTATTAGGTCGTCAAGAATAAAATTTGTAGTAAGGTATATGATAAACTTTGACAGCTGCTTATTTTGCGCCATTGACAATCTTTTGACAGTCTTTATTTTTTGTTAGAAAGTTGACACATCTCTTTCTTTATTCTAACTCAGTTTGCGCTTTGTAAAGTATTTATAAATCATTTTTTGCTATTTTTGTTTAGAGATGGACAAGTCGGAAATTCTTACAGTTTTGAAATATGAGTTCTTTCTTGGAATTGCAGCATCACAGACAGCTCGGAATTTTAATGGAGTATTTCATTCTGATGTTATTACGCAGCAGACAGTATCAAATGAGTTTGCAAAATTTCGTTCTAGTAACTTTGACTTCACAAATGACCAACGCGGTCGACCAGAAAAAAAAGTGGATGATGACGAACTAAAAGTCACCGTCGAGTCAGATCCATCTCAAAGTGCCAGTGAATTATCGTTGTTGTTTAGTGTTAATAAGCGAACAATACTGGCTCACCTAGTTCAAATCGGTAAAGTGAAAAAGTTGGATAATTGGGTTCCACATGAACTCTATGAAAATCAGAAACAGAAACGTTTGGAATCTTGCATTATGTTACTTTCTCGTCATAAAAATGAATAATTTTAAATCGAACTGTAATATGTGATGAGAAATGGATCCAAACGTTCAGCACAATGGTTGGACAAAGACGAGCCACCAAGACACAGTCCAAGAAGAAAAATTCCTCAAAAGAAGCTGATGGTGTGTGTTTGGTGGTCTGGTACAGGTGTGATCATTATGATTTTATCAAACCTAGCTCATCAATCACGGCCGAAGTATACTGCAGCCAACTGGACCAAATGATGCAGAAACTTACAAAAAAAAAAAAACAGCCTAGATTAGTCAACAGATCCACTCCTTTTTTATTGCAAGACAACGCCAGACACACATCGCAAAAATGTCATTGGCAAAACTACAGAAGTTGGAGGTGGAAGTTCTCCATCATCCACATTACTCACCTGATCTTGCCCTCACTGACTACCACTTCGAATACCTGACTACCATTCGAATAACTTTTTGATAGGAAAAAAATTTAATTCCGATGATGTTGTAAAAACAGGTCTTCCAAGATTATATTGATTCTAGATTGCTTGGCTTTTACAGTTCCGCTGAAATAGCAAAGTGTATTGGCAATATGGGTGCATACTTTGATGAATAAAACTATTCCTTGTATTTATAAAACATTAGCTTTTTTTCTTTTCTATAAATTTCATACTTGACGACCTAATATCAATTGGTGAGGAAATTGGTTTACGTTTTCTTTCAAGAGCGGTCAACAAACAACAAAGTAGGTCCGTGACAAAGTTCCATCTGTCATTTTTACCGCATCTCTAAAGCGAGAAGAAATGTGCTTGTATCCATATAATTTCCTATAACAGATAAAGTATAGTAATATTTGAATTTCAATCTTCTGACTCACAGTGTTAATAATCACAGTACACACACACACACACACACACGCACGCACACACACACACACACACACACACACACACACACACACACACACACACACACACACACACACACACACGAAGACATACGCGCGCGCTCATATAAATGCAGGTGTGTTTATGTACCAGTTATCTAGCGGTTCGGCAAAAGTGCCCGATAGAATAAGTACCAGGTTTACAAGAAATAAGTCCTAAGATCAATTTCGTCCGCTAAAACTCTTTAAAGCGCTACTCCAGCATGGCCGCAGTCAAATGACTGATTCAAGTAAAAGAGTAAAAGTATATGCCATCTGTTTTATATTTGTACATATTTATGATCCCTTTTATATCCCCTTGATATTGTTTATATATATATATATATATATATATATATATATATATATATATGTATTTTTATTTCATTAATATTCTAAAAGAAAAATTATATGTTATATATTTGTGTGTTTGTATAAATATATAAGGGGTAGTTGGAGCTCCACGGCTTTGTTAACAAAGCCGTGGTGGATGCAATCTATCTAGGAGAAGGTAGCATACATACAAGCTTACATACATGATGGCCGTTCACTAGTGATCGAGGAAGACCATTGCCGACCTTCAGGAACATTGTGCGCTCTAGGTCTAATTTATATTTTGCTTTTACAGATCCGTTGGTGGCTAATGAGCCCTGCTCATGACAAGTCTACACAGCTACAAACATTTCAAACCAAGCTTTCCCCATTCACTACACCAGCAGTACGCTTTCGAGCAGCACGCTTAAGTTCTTCATGAAGAAAACGTGCTCTCTCAAACGTGTTGACCCCCTCCTTAACCTGCTTCCTCCATCTGTGGCGATGACAGGCATTGCTCTCCCAGTTATTCTCCTGCATATCACAGGCCTTTAATGAGGACTTGACTGTCCTTAAATCGCAGCCTTGGTTTCGACTGGGGTGTCTTTCCATTCACAAGTTCCCCATATAGCATCTACTTAGGGATCCTGCTATATTTCATCCTTATAAGGTGTCCAGTCCAATGTAATCGTGCTTGAGCACCATCGCCTCAATACTCAAGATATCAGCTGTCCTCAGTACCTGCTTGTCTGGAGTTTTTAAGTTCCAGCCAACGTTCAGAATGTGTATTAGACATCTCTGATGAAAGCGTTCAAGGACGCTTACATGACGTTTGTAAATGGTCAATCTTCTGTAATGTGATCTTTGCAGTGTGGGGTCGCGCATTGTCCTGATGAAAGATCACCCCTTTTCGATTCATTAAAGTGGGTTTTTTTTTTCTTCAAAGCTTGGTTCAAACGCTCTAATTGCGGACAGTAGACTTGAGCATTGATTGTTGCATTAGGTGGTAACCATTGAAAGTGAATTATTCCTTTGCAATCTCACCAGATATACAGAGGAACCTTTTTTCCATGAAGTTCCCTTCTCGGTTGTGATTGAGCTTTTTCCCTTTTACCAAGCCACTGTTTACGACGTTTAACATTTCGATAGAAGATCCATATTTCGTCACCAGTCACAAGTCTATCGAAAAAGAGTGAAATGAGTTCGCGAGAATGGAGCGAAAAGCAGATGTCAACTCGGGATTTGCAATTGCTTTCGGACAAATCATGAGGCACTCATTTTCCGAGTTTAGGAACTTTTCCAAGTTGTTGAAGATGACGATGAACAGTTGTATGGTTTGAACTAAGCTTTATTGCTAATTCTTCAACTGATAATGCAGGATTTTCTTCAAGTAATGCCTCAAGGAGCTCATCATCAAACTCAACTGGACGTCCTGTTCGATCTTCATCTTCAAGGCTGAAATCTCCACTTCTGAATTTTGCAAACCATCTTCTGCAAGTTCTTTCATTCAAGCATTCTTTCCCGTAAACTGAGTGTATGTTTCGAGTCGCTTTGGCTGCAGAGTTTCCTTTTTTGTACTCATAAAGCACTATGTGCCTTAAATGCTCTCTGGATACTTCCATGCTAGAAAGGGTTTTAATCAAAGAAATTTTAATTCTATTATTCTGTAACATAATATTTAATTAGTTCAAATGTACACAAATGGATAAAAATAATTTGAAATTCCATTAGACATTCTAAAATACTATAAAATTTCATTCAATTTTAAAAATGGTAAAATCGGAGAGAACTTATGGGATGACCTGATATATATATACATTATATATATACATTATATATATATATATATATATATATACATTATATAAATATACATTACATATATGTATATTATATATATTATATATATACATATATCATATATATATGATATATACATATTATATATATATATATATATATATATATATATATATATATATATATATATATATATGTTATATGTATATATCATATATGTATTATATCTAATATCTGTCTGTTTGTGCGCTTATAACTCGAGTATTGTTCATCCAATCGCGCTGAAAACATGGATACATGAGAGAGCGGGGCGTTCCGTAATCTAAAAAGATTTTCAAAATTGTGAATCGCTATGTTTGTAATCTTTTCGTCTTGTTTGTTCCACTATCAAAAGCAACGAGTTTGCTCAGACAACCAGCATATACCATTTCGCTAGCAACAAGGAGAGTACAAGATGACAGTCAGCCAAAACCGCCGCTATGCTGTCTCTCTTCTTTCCCCCCTCTCTCTCTCTCTCTTATGATGTCCGATTCCACTTGAAGTTGCATATATATATTGCGTTAAGATTCGTTATCAATCAATTATCTTTATTGAGAAGAAATAGTCAAAAGTAACCACCACATACAATCACCAGACATCTCCACTACTTAACACCATCCAAGTCAACTCTCTTTATCTTTACAGCTTACATGAAAAACTACGACGAAAAGGCAACCATTTCAATAAAGCAAAAAACTGAAAAATTTGATTGCTCTTAAAACGCGTAAAATTTTTGGATTAATAATCTTAATCTTTCGTTACAGTTTCCCCTTCAAACTACATAATAGGCAGAATTGTCGGATTAACATAGTAGGGTGTTCTGAGGGAGATTTGGCCGCTATTTCTACCAGATCTAGCTACCATATAGAGGTCTTCCTTACTAGCTCATGCAGACATATATATATATGCAGATATACATAAAATCGAAATGAAATACTTATAGCAACAGGTGTCAAATAAAAAAGCCAAGGTCCATGCAGTGGAAATTTACAGCTTCTTGCCTAATGTGAGCCCTGAGCAATCTCTTATCTCTTACACTATTTCAGTATTACGTCTCTATTGTAATGTGAGATAATACTTTCAGTTTGAAAGAAGTCTGTCCTATATATATATATATTCCTTATGCAATCCAAAACCGAGTTCCAGATTTTGACATATGGGGCATCAAAAGATTCAGTACTATTTCGGCTACAAATTAAACTTAATTTCCATTCACATATTTGCATTTCAAAAATTTAGCATTATAATCTTTTCCATAAATCAACTATTGTTAACATTTTATACGATGACGTCATATTTTCTATGTGTGTGTACCTTAAAAGCCATCAATCATCACAACGCACACCTTCACTCACTCACTCTATCTCTCTTTTTCACTCTCTTTCTCTCTCACACGCACACGCACACACACATACATACACACACAGACACAGACACACACAAGCACACACACACGTCCATTTCATATAGACGTACATACACATTTCACTTTCTTTCTCTGTCCTTTTCGCTCCCTCTCCTTTCAATTTCTGTTCTCTTCAAATAAATTTTTACGGATACAACTGCTTAGAAAACTAGGGATTAATGTATAATTTCTTTCTATGTTCATAATTTTTTGTTTACAATATTGAAAAAATATACCACCAAAGAAAAGATGTAATCTCTTCAGAAATAAGTATAAAGCAAGAAGGATTGTAGAAAACCGAAGGCGAGAGTCTGAAGAGAGAAGCAACATGAGATTTTCTCAAGATCAGCAAATGTATGTTGCAGCACTTACTGCTAGATCATTAATCAATGTTTTAATGATTAGACAGAGGTCCAATAGAATAGCTCACAGTCACAGATTACGTACAAATTCGTTCTTCACAACTTCTGAGCTTTTTCAGATATATGATCCATCCCATTCTTATAAAAATAATAACTTTGTTCAAATTGGTCTGCTAAACACAAACTGTCGTTTCTGTAGAGTTTTAAAATTTTCAAATGAAACAAATGGTATGTGCTGCTCAGGCGGTCAGATAACATTGCCAACACTAGAACACACTTCCATCCAGTCAAAGGATTTTCAGAAGAATATCAGACAATACAGCTCTGCATTTCAAATGAATTTACGTCGACGTCAAAGTTCAAGGGCAAGTCTATCACTTCATTGGTTCCCTGTTACCCAAAAATGATCAATCACAGTTCCTCCAAATTTACATTATGAATGATGTAAGATAACAAACCCGAAGGAGGTGTTAAAATTACAGATGATGGGTCGTGTTAGACACAACGCCGACTTCGGTGCATTAAAAAATCACATAATCTCCCACCCCCATTTCTATGAAAATACTCCAAACAGATGCATGAGATGTTGCTTAGTCGAAATAGCCCATCATTTGCTCCACAAACGTTTTGTTGTCAATGCTGTACTTTCCCCGCATTATCTGTTTCAACATAACTATATACAAACTAAGCCATTTTAATCCCCAGTAACGTCTCGTATCTCTGCTAGTATATATATATATATATTATATATACACATATATGTTATATATATATATATATATATATATATATATATATATATATATATATATATATATATGTTGTTGTACTTGGGGATGGTCATGTTGCCAGTTTAGCCAATAAAAACACACGCACTGTATATTTGGTGTTAATTTTCTTTTTTTTTTTTTTTTTTTTTTTTTTTCAGCTTTATATTACATTA
>NC_142948.1:18157661-18205161 GCF_046866305.1 Octopus bimaculoides | reverse complement strand
ATCAGTAGTTTTTTGACTGCTATTTCTAAATTTTCAGTATGTTGGAGAAGCAACTCAATGCTAATCCCTGTATATTTATGATGACAAATGGTTTTACCGATAAAGGTTTTTTCATACTGAACTACTTGGCAAAATTGTTAATTATTAATTCTATTATTAATTGACGATTCCCTGCCCTTATTCCTGTATATTATATATATATATATATATATATATATATATATATATATATATATATATATATATATATATATATATATTACATACAAAAATAAGAGGAATGACCATCAAAAGTGGACTCCTATATGCTAGAAATAGATGCCGAATCATCTATATATATATATATATATATGTGTGTGTGTGTGTGTGTGTGTGAGTAAAAATAAATACAAAAAAGGGGGTTTTGTATGATCGTGTATAGAGGAATATATTTTATTAAAAGAGTTCCAACTATCTCTGTTTTTTATGTTTTATTTATATTCTTGTAAAATTAATGTGGGATATAGAATATAGAATATATAATATATAATATAAAAATGGATGGTACAATGAAATGAAGTATTGAATGTCTTATTAATATATGGAATATGTCTTATTGAATGTATGAAATATTGAGTGTTCAATATTTCATAACACTCAATATTTCGTATATTCAATAAGACATTCAATGCTTCATTTCATTGTACCATCCATTTTTATATCATATATTATATATTCCATATTTTATATCCCACATTAATTTTACAAGAATATAAATAAAACATAAAAAACAGACAGAATTGGAACTCTTTTAATAAAATAATATATAATATAATATATTAATAATATATAAATAATATATAAATAATATATATGGCCGCAGTCAAATGACTGAAACAAGTAAAAGAGTAAAAGAGTAAAAGATATATATATATATATATATATATATATATATATATATATATATATATATATATATATATATATACTTAGAAATATATATATGCATATATGTATATATATAAATATACAATACATATATATGCACATACGTATATATATATGTATATATATATATATATGTATATATATATATATATATATATATATATATATATATATATATATATATATATATATATATATATATATATACATATTCATATATATATATGTATACACATGTAACAAAGTAAGAGAATAACACTGTATTGGTGAAAAAAATTAAGTAATCTAAAATGCAGTATTGCAATACCAATACTTTCATGTGAATCAGTTCGCAGTTATGTATTGGTAGTTTAAAAATTGCGAATTTACTCAATACAATGGAAAAGGGATTTGGATTGGAATGCGGGAAAATAACTTAGCTCTCACATTTTTTAAGATAAAGAATTACACGATACTTCATTCAGTATGCAAATCTTGAGTTCGCTTCAATGGATTCCATATAACATACAAGTTATATAATGGAGACATCATAAAGAAGAATGGAGAATTATACATAGTCGAAATTTGCTTATTACAGTATTATTTTCATGAAATTCACATTAGATCCCAATCCAACACGTGTTTCTGTTGCATAAGTGTCCTAATGTCCTTGATGCAGCATTTATGTGCATTTAGTTGGTTCAGTTGCAGTGCATATTGATCCAAGGTAGATATTATTATAGAGCCTTGTTCAAGATTTTACCTATTCGGCTGTGTGAAGTGAAATGAAGAATCCGGTGTATATATAAGTGTATTATCGATGAAGGATCATAAAATCACAGGGAACATGACAGTAATAACTGTTTTGAAATACGATATGACTATAGTCCTTGTGTCATTTAAACTTAGAATGATCTTTTTAGAATTTAATGGAATAGGTTATTTTATATACTTAGTTGTTGAAAACACCTTAATTAGGTCGGAATGCATTCACCTTACTGACTACTAATAATGAAGATAAAATGATATCATATAAGATAAATAGATAGATAAAGAGGACTCGAAAGAGAAAATAAAGGAGGAAAATAAAGAAAAACGAGATCTGGTGTGAGATTACTAAAATCTAACTAGGGTAAATCTACGATAATTTGATAAGACTAACTTATGTGCACTACCATCTCTGTAATATCCTATTAAAATCCTTATTTAGAAATAACTTATATACTTTTCTGAAAGAATGTATGCAATTCAGAGCTAATTAGTTTCTGTGATTTGATTACCTGTAATTAGAGGTAAGGATTTATTACTTTTAAGCATAGATTACACTTCGAGTTCCCAATAGTATTTGTTCAAACTCTACTCATAACTGTCCATTTAATATCATATTTAATGTCCTTCAAATACCACATAAATCCACTCAGGCTAGTACAATTCATCTCTTACCTATTTTTGAAAGAAGAAAGATAGTTACGTTATCTCTGCTTTAAGTCAGTGATACATGACTTAAACAGACACAGGTGACCAACTCCTCATCAGTTATCGGCCAGAAGGTCAAACGCAATTTCGCACCTTTAACGATAAAGACGCGAAATTGCGTTTGACTCTTTGGCCGATAACTGATGAGGAGTTGGTGACCTTCTGTGTGTGCTTTCTGTTTGTTTGTAGATTTATTATTTTTCAACTTATTAATGACTGGAACGCTACGTACCCTTGACTCTTTTTACAGTAAGTGTTTGTGTGTGTGTATATATATATATATATATATATATATATATATATATATATATATATATATATATATATGTATATATATACATATCTTTGGGTGACCTATCTCTGTATATATGATTGTATGTTTGCGTGCAGGTATATGAATATATATATGCATACATATCTATATCTACAGATATTCACTTTCATTCACTTAGAAATATAATTATGTATTGTATAATTGTTTGGTGTGAAAATGCTCCAAGTCCTCTATCAATCACAAACTAATTGAGGGCGACGTTTCTGTCTCGTTGCCCGAACTATAAAAGATATGGCTTGAACCTCACTATTTCGGCAAGTCTGGGACCAAGTAAGTGCTGTAGTAATGTGATTTTCGAACTCGTGAAGGGTAACGATTGGCAAAATAATATACATGTATACTATGCTGAATTGCCAAACCGGTATAACGTACATTAGTTAAAGGCCTAATGTAGGTCTGCTAGACTAGTACATGAGGAAGTTATGATCTTGTTGCAGAACTTTACTATATACAGAAACATGAGTAAATATATAAGTAGCAAAAGAAGAGGAAAAAACATAAGCCTGATGGTATGTGTAAATCAGTATGTAAAAAAATATGAGCAAAACAGAACCATTTGCATTTAGTATCAGTGTTTGTTATTGTAATCGTGCAGTGGTGTTTAGTATAATGTTGTTATTGAGTAAATGGTCCAAGAAGCTAAGTTCTATCCTGTATATGTTCCAAGTCCAGAGTTTTATTTGATTATCATTGGTCTTCAGTATCTGCGGTGAACATAGGTTGGAATGGATAGGAGAACATCCGGAACTTGATTTTATAGATCAAATCTAGAAGATTGAATTGCTAATCAACAGGGGTACTTTTAGGGATCTTTTGCAAAATACCATGGAAGTAAGCTTTTCATTTCATCCTTTTCAGGAGTCTACAATTTTGTCAAGTAATTATCTTGGCTTAGAACCCATTTAATTATGTGGGAATATTTACCATCGAGTATTTCATGCTATAATGGTTCGATAGTAATTTGATTTTTGTTGAATATTTGGCATGCTGTCAGCAAACATTGCTATTTTTATTATATATTATATAATCCAGCCAGTTATCAGATCCTTATTGATCAGTAGGACATGACCTTGGAGAGAATAACTGCTCAAGAATCAATCCTAGTATTTAACGTGTATTACTTATTCGCTTGTTCCCTTTTGGCGAACGGACCAGTGATGGAGACGTAAACTCCGACTGTCAATCAGTGAGAGACGCACAAAAGAAACAGAAACATATCCACAGATACATCTACGCACGCACTCTTTCTCTTTGTCACACACACATACGCGGCAGGTTTCCACACAGTTTCTCAACCCGAGGCTAATTTGACGACACTTGCCGAAAATGTCTCACAGGGTGAGGCACCACGAAACCACCTGGGCATAAAACGAACCTCTTATTCAAAAATCCAAGACTATGCCTCTACTAATACATAATAATAACAACAAGCACTTATGATTAAGTTGTGTTGAGAGGTAGGCGTTTTGTATTAATTCGAGAATTAGCTGATAGCAACGGAGAAAAGTGCAATCATTTCGCAGATTTATCCTTCTACATCTTATGAATTGTATGCAAAGTCTTTAATACCTGTTCCAAAATATATTATGATAATCAAATGATTTAAATCAGCGTCTGAAAGTAATGAATCTCACATGAAACAATGAAAGTGAATAATATACGGTGCGAAGAGGAAAGTAGTAAATTAAATCATTTCTCTCAACGCCGTATATCATTTCATTTGGAGACCATTCAAATATCATTTGGCTTATTCTTGTTGAACAAATCTTATGATTTGACCTATTCTTGTACAGATCTTGTGAAAAATCAAAATCAATTATTTCTCTATTTCATTAATATTAGCTATGATCTATTGCGAAGAGGACAGGCATATTATCTAATCTATAAGAAAGTATAAAAAAGAAAATACACAGAGGCAAATATATACAAGTGGAGACAAAGAAATTATAAGAAAATAAGAAGAACGTATATTTATTTGAAACTAAATTAAAAATACTGTACTAATTTTCTGTGTGCATCTTTGAATGATCTTATATCAATTTTAATACTGTTTACGATATATAAAAAGTGAAATGTTGAAACTAAATAGAATAATTTGTATTAAAATAAGAAAAATATAAATGCGTAAATGACAAACTGAAATAAACAAAAAATATTGACTTAAAAATAAGTACTGGGGTTGACTTGTTCAACTAAACCCTTCCAGGTCGTAAAAAATAAAAGATAAATACAGTAGAACCTCGGTTTTCGAACAACTCTGATCACGAATAAATCGTGCTTTATCTCTCTCTCTCTCTCTCTCTCTCTCTCTCTATATATATATATAT
The DNA here is from genome assembly GCF_046866305.1 of Octopus bimaculoides. Taxonomy (NCBI): domain Eukaryota; kingdom Metazoa; phylum Mollusca; class Cephalopoda; order Octopoda; family Octopodidae; genus Octopus; species Octopus bimaculoides. Next base: position 18,200,118 of record NC_142948.1, on the reverse strand, counting down.
ATATATATATATATATATATATATATATATATATATGTATGTATGTATAAAGCACGATTTATTCACGACCTGAGTTGTTCGAAAGTCGAGGTACTACTGTATTTTGTTCCGATTTAGCTCTACATGAGTCCTGTCAGTAGTAATCAAGAATGAAACAATAGCTCGATAATATGTTAATTTCATAAACTTTCGTTTACTAAATGACCAGAATTTTTAATTTAATTCCAACCGAAGAAATAGTATATAGCTGGAGGTTGATTTACTACAATGCTATCGCATAACGTATGAAGTAGATTAACTTTGAGCATAAACCTATTATAAATAAACTTACGCACACATATACAAATATAGATAATCAACGTTATAAACACGTATACACACACACACACACACACACACACACACACACAAATTTGTAGTATAAGTCACGAAGACAGTGCCCTGTGGAACACCACTAACCGTGTTTCTAGAGGTGGATCGATTGGCCACCTCTGCCATATATATATATTTCATCTACATTCAATACTTTATTTCATGGTGCCATCCATTTTTATTTTATTTTATATTATATATTGTATATTATATTATATATTGTATATTCCATATTCTATACCCCACATTAGTTCTGCAGGAATATAAATAAAACATAAAAAACAGACAGTGTTGGAACTCTTTTAAGCAAAATAATATATTCCTCTATACACAATCATACAAAAAAATCCACCTTTTTTTGTATTTATTTTTACTCGCATATATATATATATATATATATATATGATACAAACAAGAAGATAATTTTACCTTTACAAAGCGGAAAAATTTGTCAACAAACAGCCATGGATGTTTGTTGACGTTCAATATACATACAATATACATATTTAGATTTTCCTATCCGTCTTCACTTGTCTTAGAATCCGGAAGTGGTTTCGAAGGTTTGTTATAGTTGGGGAATGTTAGGAGTACAAGAGATAATTCAGAAATTCATCCGACGATTTTATTTCCTTTTATTTCCAGAAGATTTTGCTATGAAAATATAATTATAAAAAAGAAAAGAAATGGAAAGAGAAAGATAAGGGGATGTGCAACAAAAGTGAAAAGGAGAGGAGTGAGAGAAAGAAAGAAGATTGATAGATTGTTGTATAATTAGCTAACCAGATATCAGGTTAGACAATTGTAGAGGCTTGAAGAAATGTCATGTAGTTAAAGTAGGCGTTTACGTCGATATTTTTCTATCTGCTTCCTTCCCCCTCTCTCCATATATGCATACACGCAGATATATGCGTTCATAATACATATATACATGCGTACCTACCTACCTACCTACCTACCTACCTACCTATATGCGTACATACATGCATACATATATACATACATACACAAATGTATGTATGTGCATGTGTATATAGATATAGGTTTCTCATAGTATGAAGGAGTGGGGGAAATTCTTGAGCGCAATGGTAGGAACAGATCGGAATTACAAACAAGACGTTAAAGTAAACAAACAGTAGTCAAGATTGAAGAAACATTTTTACGACAGACACACACACTCTCTCTCTCTCTCTCACACCCACACCCACACCCACACACATATGCACACAAATATATGAGTAGAGCTGCAGTCTCCACCACCCTTACCCAACGAACATGCTTCCTCGAAACTTTCTTCATAATGCATATTTTAATGACATTTTACAGTGATATGTTTTCAAAGAAGCATATTTGGATTAAGGTGATGAAATTTTAAAGAAATTAATTTGTTTTTATAAAGAAAATAACTTCAAACCTTCTTAACCGTTCAATAAATCTCTTATGATCAATGCATAACATAAAAACTGAATGATATTAAATTTTATACATAATCAACATGAAATTGGAACGCTTGATAAGAATTTCATAGTTTATGTTTCGTCTACTACTGTACGGATGGAAAGAGTTCTCGATGATATTCTGTTCAGCGCTGCGTACTTCTTATCTCACACCGTTAAGTTGTGTAACGGTGACGAATAAAACCTTTTTTTCTTTCTTTCTGTAAACAAATTATTGCTCTCACCAATATATATGCCATCGACAGCTTCGAAAACATATCTTTGTAAAATTTCATTACAGAATATATATTAATATATATTATTATGAATGTTTCAAGGAAACTATATACATACAAACATGTGTGTATGTATGTATGTGTGTGTGTGTGTGAGTGTGGTGAGAAGCTTGATTACCAACCACATAGCTCTGGGTTCAGTCACACTGTGTGGCACCTTATGTAAGTGTCTTTTACTATAACCTAGGGCCGATGAAAGCCTTGTGAGTGGATTTCGTATACGGAAACTGAAAGAAGCCCGTGGTATATACATATATGTATATATATATATATATATATATATATATATATATATATATATATATATATATATATATATATATATATGTATATATATATATATATGTGTGTGTGTGTGTGTGTGTGTGTGTGTGTCTCCAATTACCGCTTGACAACCGGTGTTGGCGTGTTTACGTCCCCGTAGCGAGAAGTTCGGCAAAAAAGACCGATAAAATATATACTAGGTTTAAATATATGTTCTGGGGTCGATTTGTTCGATTAAAACCACCGTTCAAAGCGATGCCCCAATATGGCCACAGTCTAAGGAGTGAAACAAGTAAAAAAAAAAGAAGACATATATATATATATATATATACATATATACACATACGTGCATACAGACATACATACAAACGCGCACACACATTACATAATTATGATTATCTCTACTTCTAAACCAAGTAAAAAAAAAAAACTAGATGCTAGTCGCGACCAGCTTGAAGGGAAACTAGATGACGTATGATTCTTCGTCATGAGGTTTTATCATTATGAAGATACTTAGACATCTTTAGATGTAATACTTAAACATATACATCAATGCAGAACGTATTTACGGACAAGGTTATATATGCAAAGGAGTCAAGAATATTACCTCAGCTTTGCCAAAAATCGGGTATATGATGAACAGAGATAAAGTTAATTGAAATGCCATACAACATAAATTCCATTGAATGTAGAGCAATCCACTAATTGTTGTTGGGAGCATTTATAATAGTATTAACAAGAATCATTAATTCACAGAAGTTCACGTGCCATTGAGAAGACATTTGTTTTTCTGGGGAAAACGTATTATTACATCACTTTCTCTGTCAGTTTTGGCGAATTCTATAATCTTGAGATTATCTAACTTTCTCATAGAATGTCGTGCCAATTGGTATTCAGGTATCATTTTCCATTCTTTAGAAGATGAGGTATTTGTAATAAATGGAGAATGTATGTTATATGTTAAATAATATATCGTTATCCGTTTTTGCTATTCAAATACATTCCACGGGCCACGTTGACTTGTATCAGCACATTTTTATTTCCTGTATTGCGTACATGTATATATATATATATATATATATATATATATATATATATATATATATATATATATATATATATATAATATAATGATATATATTTAATGATTCGCCATTATAGATCGCTAGCCACTAAACATACTTTATTTTCTCTCCTTGTTTCTTTCTGTGTTTCTTTCTGTGGAAGAGCGTTGGCTCGAAACGTTAAAGACTTTTTCACTTCCCGAGCGTTATACTAATACATCTGTTTGTTGTCTACACCACCTGTCTTTGTTCTTTTTTTGTGCATTCTTCCTATATATATATATATATATATATATATATATATATATATATATATATATATATATATATAGAGAGAGAGAGAGAGAGAGAGAGAGAGACATACATGTACGTATACATATACAAATATATATCGAAATACACACATACAGACATATATGCATATTTTTATACAAATGCCTGCAAATATAAATGTTCGGTTGTGTGTGTGTGTGTGTGTGTGTGTACGTGCGTGTGTATGTGCCTGTGTGCGTATAACAACATTTTTGCTAGTCACGAATATTTTCTGGAAACTTTTTCATCAATATTAACATTTCCTTTTGAACTTAGACCGTTTGTAATATTTCAAAGAATAAATATTATCTCTGTATTTATGGTCATCACATTTTAATTCAAAATTTCATAATACTGCTGCATCTCACTAAACGTAACTTAGTAAGCACTTTTCGAAAACAGCTTAAGGTAACATAAAATACGGCTGCTTTTGAATTTTAACAATATTAAACATCGTATATTTGTAGACAGCAATTGTACATGATTAGGAGATGACAGAAATCATCGCTTCGAATCGAATATATAATATGCTGGATAAATACTTTAAAGATTCACCACAATGAAAATTGCGAGCAGTTTTTTAATTATTGGTGTCTGTATAACTGTTATCTCTTATCTTTTACTTGTTTCAGTCATTTGACCGCGGACGTGCCCCGGCATCGCCTTGTATGCATTTATAATAATTAATAATGTGCAGAAACACGTAATAACGTACGTTTATTATGAGTATGCATTGCTTTTATTTTGTTGGTATAACTATCATATTTTCAGTTTCAAAGTTCGGCTTATAATATTCGGCCACACATTCAACCTATATATGTATGTTATGTAAACAGAGGTCATGCATTTAAAATGTTTTCTATCAAAGCGATTAACTGATGAAAACCTTTTCCGTGAAACTGTGCAGAATGAACTTTACGAAAACACGTATAATTCATAGCCCTTGTCTTGTGTAACTGCATATATAATAAGTTAAGGAGCTTAATAACACCACCTGACTCTTGTGTGCTGAAGGTTAACAGCTCATGTCACTGATCTTCTTCCATTTTCCCGATAGTCTCGGGACGCAATGTCGGTGTTTTATTGACTCTGTGTAAACCACAAGAAACATGTACACAAACCTCTTTGTACATACATAAACATATACACACGTACACACGTACGCATGCACACACGCACACGCGCGCACACACACACACACACACACGCACACACACGCACACACGCACGCGCGCACACACACACACACACACACACAGTGAAACAAAATGAGACTGGAGAAATCCAGGTAAATACCTCACTCACAACTCCATGTCAGAAAATCGAGAAAATCTGTCTAACAGAATTTCGAACGAAGAAGATAGAAATCCGTATAGACTAAATCCACAGAGCGAGCCTAACAAACTATAAACTCGAAGTTATTTACCCATTATTTCCTCAGCTAAACATCTAAAATACACATCATCCAGTTTTACAAAACGTCATCCTCACAAGTAGGGTATCAGTTTGTGGTTAAGAAAATGTGTCAATGATGATCTGTTGCTGTCCATGACAAAGCACAAATAAAGCAGACGAAAGGATATTCTCGAATGGCCGTGATAGTGGTTACTATTAAATAACCAATACTTCTAAATCTTATGAAATCCCATTTATTTGATCTGCAACGGTTCAATAACCAATATGCATTAATCACTAGTTAACAGGATTATTTTACAGTCGTTAAACGGTTTATACTCTGAATTATCAAGCTGTATCTAACCGTTGTCAAAACTAATTCCCCCAATCCCTACTTTTGTTCATTATCCGTAACACTGTAGTTTACTCTTTCTTTAAAGCTCTCTCCTCTTTCTCTTCTCTAAACTCTCTTCCTCAGCACTTCAGCTTACATAATTTCAAGATTAGCAGAAACCAAGATCATTTACTTTGAACAACCTGCAAACTGGACAGTCACCAAACCAGTATCGGAATGAATAATGAAAGCATGGAAACTGATGAAGTCGAATATGCTGAAGTATATTTGTGGTCGAAAAAATTTATAACATTCTTTAGAATTAGTCATGGGAAATGCCTTAAGTTTTCAGCAAAATAAAGTCAAAATGTCGCAATCTACAAAAAGAAAGAAATAAAAATTTTGCATACAAACAAATGCTTACTATTTCTGTTGGTATGACAGCTACTGCCTTTGTTTTAATATGTACAAAGCCAAATATTTCAGTGGAAGGAAAAACAAAGTTGATATCAACATTTTTTTCCAGCCTAGTGTAGAGGAACATAACTGGTCAAATACTGATTTAAAAGTTTGACACAAGGCCAACAATTTCAGAGGAAGGAGTAAGTCAGTTACGTCGACCCCGGTGCTCAACAGGTACTTATTATGTCGACCCCGAAAGGACGAAAGGCAAAGCCGACCTCAGAGGAAATTTAACTCAGAACGTGAGTTTTACACTGCCTTTAGCTCCTAAAATATTAATATCTAAGCCCAATAATATGTACATGAAGACCATTCAGTATAGTTCTATATTTACATGGGCCACACACTCACACATACACACATACACACATGCACACACAATTCCAAGACCGTTCTGTTCAGTCTAAACTGAAAATCCAAATATCTTTATAATTCAAATTTTAACATATACTCAGAAAACAATTTATTGAATATATGTATGTATGTATGTATGTATGTATGTATGTATGTATGTATGTATGTATCTATCTATCTATCTATCTATCTATCTATCTATCTATCTATCTATCTATCTATATTGCTTGACTGTATGGGAAGAACCATGTTTCCAACCTCTTGACTCCGGGCTCAGTCCTACCTAGTGTGTCTGTTCTTTAGGAAGACCAGTGGGCAGAAAGAAAGAACCCCTTTCGTCACGTGTCAGCGACGAGAGAGTCGAGGAGGAAGAGAAGGAATGAGAGAGATAGAGAGGGAACGGTGAAAGGGAGAGAAGAATAAGGGAAGGGTGGGAGGGAAAAACAGAAAGGATGAAGAATAAGAGAGGGAGAGAGATAGGCAGAGAAGAGATAGTAGAAGAGTGCGCATTGTAATTATTAAGATAAAACTTACTTGGAAAAGGATGCGTGGCGTTCGATCATATGCTAATATAAATAATATATAAATATATGCATATATCCATACATATATGTACATACCTACATCTATATGTATACATACATGCATATATGGGTACAGGACATAAGAAAAAACGTTAAATCTCTCTCCCTCTCTTGTTCTTCATCCTTTCTGTTTTTCTCTCCCACCCTTTCCTTATTCTTCTCTCCCTTTCACCGCTACCCCTCTCTCTCTCTGACTCCTTCTCTACCTCTTTGACTCTCTCGTCGCTGACACGTGAAGAAAGGGGTTCTTTCTTTCTGCCCACTGGTCTTCCTAAAAAACAGCCGTATTTTTCTTTTGTCTCTTCTGCTTAGCGTTCATAATAATTTTTCTCTCGTCTTGGCTCAACAGCCCTCACTGTTTGTTTTTACAGTCTTGTTCTCACTGTTTGTTTTTACAGTCTTGTTCTCACTGTCTTGTTTTTACTTTTTTTCATTGTTTTTACTGTCTTGTCCTCACTATCCTGTTCTTGTTAACACTTTCACCCTCCGAAAAAATTCCAAATTTTATTTAATTTGCTTTGCGGGAAGGACTGTTCCAACGAAATCATGTATTGTCCTTGCCTTCGAACGCGGAGTAGATGGAACAGGGGCAACTGACAAAAGGATATACTCTTTATGCTGCATGTCTCGTTTCTCTGTTTGCTTTTTTCGTTGTTCGAAAAAATGTTCGTTTTCTGTTTTCGTTTTTGTTATCGTTTCTCATTGTGACAAAGAACATTCTGCCTTCAATCCAGCATAGAAGCTACTAGGGTATCAAGAAGATATACATTGTTACAGACTCTGCCTGATATTCTTGATACCTTAGTATCTTCTGTGCTGGAGTGAAGGCAGCATGTTATTTGTCTATCTCCTTAACTTCTTGGAGATTTTAGGCGTAATTATACTAATGTGTTCATCTGCTTTAATTTAATTAAATTCTATGTCTTTGTGCAGCTGAGGATTGCTCTGCATTACCTCTGGATATCCTGGTTGCTTATAAAATGAATAAATGTCATAATAATGAAAGGTGTAATGTCGACTGGTTTCATTTAACTCTTTAATTTGACAATAGTTTTTTTCTAAAGAAAATTTTCCTTTTTTTCCCCTCCTTTCCCCCACTTTTCCCTTTCCCCCTATTTTTTCTGTTCTTTTCAGTTCATATAATTGTTCCCACTATCATACCATCCAGACGTGTGTTGTTTTTGCTGCAGTGAATGTATTTTGTTTGATAGGATGTGATTTTGTTTGCGGATGCCTGCCTACCGTTCATTCCTCGGAATACTGTTGCTGTTATTGCGGTCTCGCCTAAGGGCTTGGTTTTTGTTTGACTTTCTTTTCCCCAGTTTGGGGTGAAGAATTTTGAAATGGAGTGTTCGCCAGAACACGTCGGGAGTTATACGGCAGCGGCGGATAGTCGCACGACCAACACTGCAAACACACTGGAAGTGCAAGTGGTAGTAGTTGACCTCGAGAAGATTGGAAGTCACAGGGAGCTGCTCCAGAAGGAGGGGGAAAACCGGTGACTGACCCCCTCCAGAGAAAGTGAACAATAGTACCATGAGACCGACAGTGGTATACAGAACGCTGACCTTATCCAGCAAGAAAATTGAGATAGCGACGGAGGAGGCTATTGAAAAATGCCTAGAAAATGCTAACAGTATAACCACCTACTACACCAGAAAGTACGGCACAGTGAACGCGAAATTTGCCACGGAAGAAGAGGCAATCAGTCAATCCACTGAACCTCTGAGATCACAGGAATGGGTACTGCTGCCAACCTACTGCGGCAAATGAGTCGCGAGAATCAGGGTTGGCAGGATACTGCCAGAAATAGAGGAAGCATGGTTAGTAGCAGCCATAACTTATGAAACGGAAGAAGTCAAAATATTGCAAGTCACAAGAACTAAGAAGTTGAATTGATGGGGTTATGGGCTATAAATGGTTGTCCAAGCCAGCGAAGAAGAACTAAATGCGATAACGGAAGAAATACTGCTGTCGGAAGATAAGAAATTAAGAGTGGTAGTGGAAAGTCGTTCACCCACCTGCTACCACTGCGGTGTGAAAGGGCACATGAATGCAAAGAGCCCCGAGCTAATTAATGAAACAAGTGAAAACCAATGTGAACCAGTGAAAAGTACCGAGACAGCAACCCCAATCATGGAAGAAAATACGGAAGACACAGACGAAGAAGGATTCACTGAAGTTCCAAAAAGAGAGATGTGGTTGCAGGGTCAGCCCCCAAAACTACTAAAAAGAAAAAGAGAAACATTAATACTGAAGACGACACACAAACACTTAACAGACTAGATATACTCACACAGCATACACCACAAGTAGAAACACCAAAGAATTGTGATACCACCCCGGTTAACTCCAGCATCCCATGTAGTAATACAGATCTAAATGCAGACAGACAAAACATACAGACCCACAAAATTCCCCGAAAACACAAGGCTTACATGATGACATACGCGAAAAGCACTGCAATCAAACGCATGGTTACCAAAATTATGTCGGTAATCAGAGTGAGATTGCCGGCTCAGGCGAAACCGGAATACTCCAAATGCACATTAATCGAAACATTTGGTTCAAAAATGGACCCGTTAGGAGAGGAGGTAGAATACGAAACCCTACCTCCAGTCGTGGATTACAAAGGGATAATACAGTAATTTCTTTATTAACCATGAAGGTTGAAAAATAGAGTGGACAATACAAGGACAGACAAAGGGTTGGGGGAGAATGGAACATATAATCGATGATAAACGTGTGTAAATTTCGGATGAGAATTAAAAATGAATAAAAAACATTTAATGAAGTGAGGCACGTGGCCGACCACACAAACCACATTCCAACACTGAATCCTTTGGTAGACTCTTTAATTTCTCGCTCAAACAGGTTCATTTAATCTCAACAGTCTTGCAAGAGTCACCCATCATTTCCGAAATATTCTGCGCGACAGGCATCTCCTCTCCATCCTTATTTTTCTTTGCATATGGAAAAGGAAAAGGTTCACCAACCGAAAGCTGGAGATGAAAGTGTCTGTCGCGATCCCTTTCACTCTGGTCTTCCACACTACTTCCTTCGTGGTAGCTACTACGCAGAGGAAACAAGACGGCGGAACAATCTTAATTATAAACTCGGTTGACAGTTGTACTCTTCTCAGATGCAACAACAGTTGCGATTCACGTCTAAGACGACCAACCTGCCCTCCGGGACTACAAAGACAATTCTTAACTCTAAACCCAGATTTTTCCCGAGTATGACTGCAACTCCTCCTCCACCTCCAGGTTGGCTTGGAGAAATAAATTTCTCCTAACCCTTTTGGGAGAAGAGAAAAAGGCTGCAGCCCACTCAGCTTGGTTTCGGTAGTAACTACAAAATGCAAACTAATCAACCTGTGGTCGCCAAAGAGGCAGCTTTGCTTCCTATCCGAACCCATGCCTCGCACATTTATGCAACCTCCGTTGAGCGAGAACATGAAGCAATCTTACATTTCAGAGAGGGAGAATGGTCTTCCATCCTCCTCCGCTTTCTCTTGCGTCGTGGATGGGGGGGGGGGGCTTTATGAATGGTTGATATAAACAGACCAACATCCTCTTTGAATGTCATTTTTAAGGTTGCATAGCCTAATGAGTCAATTTTAATGAATTGTATGTGGGATGGGATAGATGGGTTCTCGGGTACACGGAATGGAGAAGCAGATGCAAAGTTTTGTATAACTTGTGTTAGTTTTTCATTTTTGGTGTTTATAGAGGTAATCTTTATTGCTGGGGAATTTTGGGAGTTTGTGTGTATGTGTGTATGTGTGTATGTGGTGTTATTTGAGTTGGTGGGAATGCTGGTGTCAGAGGGAGTGCGAAGGGGTCTCTTACGTTTTCTGCTTTTCTTTTTTCGGGTGATCGTACCCCATTCCGTGTCTTCTTTGGGTGGTAGTTGCGTTCCCGTCTCTTCCACCGTTCTTTTTGTCGCTTCTTTAGGCGGCTGGCTTTCTTTTGGTAGCTGGCTTTCTTTCTCTGGTGAATCTTCGAACGTTGTTGGTTTGTTGGTGGTCTTCGATGGTGGAGGGCATACTGATCTTATGTGGCCTTTTTGGCCACACTTGTAACATCTCGGTCTTCGTCCCTCCACCACGACCCCTAGGCTGGTGTCTTCGATTAAAATGGACTCTTTACAATAAATGTCTTGTAGAACACGGTCCTTTTCTGGGTGGTAAGCGTTACTTCGCTGGGTGCGTTTATTCTAATATCAAAACCATCTCTTGAAAGTATTCCGCTGTATTTGTCCAGTTCTTTTCTCCCGTAGAAACGCCTCTTTTATTCACACCGGCGGGCTGCAGTAAAATTGGTACTTTTTTTAACAACTTTTAGTTGGATATTTATTTCGGGTTCAACCGCATCTTTCTATAGACGGATGGTAGAGTAGGGATGTGACAATACCTTGGGGGAAACCCAAGGTCTCGATGATAATCAAATGGCCAGTCTGTTCCAAAGTATATTCGGGCTGAAGACCTGGATAACTTTCAGAAGTCTCTGGCTTGGCAGTGTTACCGCGGAGCCTAGCCCGCTCGAGACAAGCTCACAAGACACGGTTGCCCCGGCCTATTGACCTGTCCAAGATGCGGACAGGATAGGGAAACCGACCTGCATGATATTGTTCAGTGCTCGGAGGTGTCGGACGTGTGGGCTTGTGCTGAACAACTGTTGTCGCGGACAAGAAGAGTACAGCTGTCGTCTGAGTCAGTTCTAAAAATTGACCCACCTGGTTCCTTTTCGAAAGAAGGTAAGAATTGTCTTCTCGTAGTAGTAGTAGTAGCAATTACGAAAGAGGTGATATGGAAGACTAGAGTAAAAGGACTGAAGACAGGTAGCTACGTCTCTGGCTCTGCATTGGTGAAATCTTTTCATTTTTCACCTGAAAAAAAAATGTAGCTAGAGAAAAGATTCCTGTCGGCGAAAATGTTCACTACTCGATCCGAAAGGATAAAAGGCAAAGTCGACCTCAGTGGAATTTGAACTTAGAACGTAAAGACAGACGAAATACCGTTAAGCACTTCGTCCGGCGTGCTAACGTTTCTGCCAGTTCACCGCCTTATTCGCCTTATTCTGGGTACAGTGACAATGATTGGGAGGAGGACAACGACGAGTGCCCCGTCGGCGACGTCACTAACGACGGCTAGCGACAATTACGAAAGAAACAACGTTAACGAAGATGATGACGATGATGATGTGGTGATATTCATGATCATAACCGTGACAATTATAATGGTTAAATCAACGATAATGATGGCAAAGACGTTTCATATAAATTATGACATTCATGCTAATTATTTCTGTTCATAAGTGTGACAATTTATACATTGATTATGAAGATAAAGGTGATAAAAACAAAAAGAAAACTCAACCAAAAATAGAGAAAATATTTAAATGATCTATAATATTTAAAACTCGGCTATGGGTGGGGCTTAAGATATATTTAATTTTACTATTATATTTTGTATTATTTATTTTACTTTATAATTCTTAATTTTTATGTGAAATTAAAAAAAATTCTGTTGATATCCCGTTGTTTTCTTCTTATACCATTTACGTGTTTGATCAATAATCAATAAAACAGAAAAATATTGTAATATAAACGAACAACCACATGATGACTAAATGCTAAATGAACAAAAAACCTACAAAAACGTAACTGAATATCAATAAGAATAAACAATATCAGTAATTATGAAAATATCAATCAATAGTTTTGATTAGATTCCAGGAGGCATTTTGAAAGTTAGCTAGCTTGAAGATCAATTTTGACGGGTTCGTGTTGGCAGTGAATTCTTCGTTTGCCATTAGGACGTGTGAAAACTGTAGCGTAAATCGGTGAAAGACAGAACGCATCTAGAGTGTTATGTATAATACATTAGTCTTTTGATACAATTTGCTTCAGAAGTGCCAACATGCAATCATAAAAACATGTAAATGTGTGTGTTCATATATATATATATATATATATATATATATATATATATATATATATATATATATATATATATATATATATATATATATATATATATATATATATATATTTGAATATTCTTTAGTGCATAATTTATTTCATTCATTTTTATCTTTTCTTAGAAGTGAGGCTTCATCAATTATTCATATTAATATAGAGTTGTTTGCACTGTTTCTTTTGAAATTTGTTTTATTCGTTTATTTTATTAACTGTTTCTCATTTTCTTATTATATCTATATTGATATTTTATGACACGTCCTGTTTTTGCACACTCTTTCGATCGTATCTTCTTCTTCTTCTTCTTCTTCTTCTTCTTCTTCTTCTTCTTCTTCTTCTTCTTCTTCTTCTTCTTCTTCTTCTTCTTCTTCTTCTTCTTCTTCTTCTTCTTCTTCTACATTGGAGGAAAAGGCACGCTTCTCTTGGCTCTGTAAAATACATGTTTTTTTTTCAAACATTTCATTCAAATTAGGACGTGTTTTGTTTAAAACTTTTGTCACGTGTAAAGAAGACGTGGCCTACTTCGTTTTGGTGAGTTTTCCGTTTCCCCCTTCCTCGGCAAAAGGGAATTGTCTGATTTTGAACTATGTTTTGCAAAATCTGTTTTTATTTGAGAAGAAATCAAAGAAAAAGTTTTTTAAATGTTTATGAAGAGGTACCAGTATTCGGAAATGTAACAGGGAAGGATTGAAAGTTTGTGTAAATGAAAAAGCGACGGCAAGACGGGGAGTGATGCATACATTAAGCGACTGTCTAACTTGAAACACTACGGTGGTAGCTTTTACGACAGACGACAACAGGGAGAAAAGAATATCAGTTTTGTCTGCTTCTGATTTTGATGGAAAAAAGACCATCGTTATAAACATCACAAAAAAACAAGTAAAATGATGAAAGTAGCAGCAATGACAGAAATAACGAGACTGGAATGTTTCTGCAATAACCAGAAGTGGATTAAAGGAAGGATATGCAGAAAAAATATGAAAGCGATATTATTCTTCTAGGATTCACAAAATTTCCAATCGCTGAGATGTATGTATGTATGTATGTATGTATGTATGTATGTATGCATGTATGTATGTATGTATGTGTGTATAAATGTATGTATGTATATATGCATATGTATATGTATATATGTATGTGTGTGTATATATATGTATATATATGTGTATATATATATGTGTGTGTATATACATATGTATATATATATGTATATATATATGTATATTTGGGTATATATATATATGTATATATGCATATATGTGTATATATGTATATGTACATATATGTGCATATATGTATATGTGTATATATGTGTATACATATATATATATGTATATATATATGTATGTATATGTATCTATATATATGTATGTATATATGTATATATATGTATATAAGTATGTATATATATACATAGATACACACACACGCACACACACTAAGACACACATATATATATATAAAGAGAGAAAGAGAGAGAGAGAGAGAGAGATGACGTTTCTGAATATGTACAAAAACAAATACAAGTACAAGTAGAAGTAACGTACTCGAATTGAACAACTATCTCCTCCAACACGTCACCTCAAGTCGCTGTAGTCCAATGAGTGTTGATGGCATAAGACTAGGAGGGAATAAATATGCGCATGTGTATGTTATAAAATTCAATTTCAACATATGAGCGTACCGTTATTTCGTCAAATGTAAGAATTACTTGTAGAAATAAATTGCGGAGTAGCTACCTACATGACATTAACAAGGCCTCACGGAAACGAAATGCATCCGGCCTTCTGGCTAGATCAGCTGGTACGACTTCCCTTTGTCTCTGATACACTGTATATCGTGTTATATATTAGTTCAAATTTCAAGAAGACAAATTCAGGCACTCATCTAATGGATAATCTATATTATGTGACATGTGTATAATCTAAAATAATTCAATTTTAAATTTCTGTTTTCTTACTTACAACAATCATACTGTTTTATTATAATACTACAATATGGTATTGTCGAAGATTGTACTGAAGTATACACTCCAATACACCACACTTCAATTTAAAGGACCATAAATCTGATTTTAATATCAATCCTACTATAAGATTAATTTGTCCAACCAAGTCAGACCTTGGCAGAATCAGTAAAAATATACTTGACAGGATTATACCTATAGTGAAGAAAAAACTCAATTGTAACCTTTGGTTTAACGCAGGAGAAGTTATAACTTGGTTCCATTTACTACCAAATAAGACTAACTCTTCCTTCTTGCAATTTGACATTACTAGCTATTCTGCCTGTATACCACCGATCATATTAAACAAAGCTATAATTTTAGCTAGAAGTCTCTTCGATATTACATCATTTGAAATCGATATAATACAATTAGCTAGAAAAGCACTTATTAAGTTTAATGATAAATTATGGTGCCGTGCTGCAAGTAATAATTCATTTGATGGGATCTTTTGATTCTGTACAAATCACGGACCTGGTAGGGTTATACCTAGTACACAAGACCAGACAATATTTCCCTTCTCTCAAAGGAAGATTATATAGAGATGACACTCTCCTGATATATAATGGCCGATCCAAAAGGAAAATAGGAAAAATAAGGGAAGAACTCCATAATTTCTTTTAAAACTTTGGTTTATCTATTTCCTTCGAAGAAAGCTGTAATTCTTTAGCTGTAAATCTGGACCTAAATACCTCCACTTATCCTCCTTTCCACAAAACTAATGAATACCCTAAATATATAAACATTCATTCTAGCCATCATAAATCATTACTTAAGAGTATTATAAACAGTATATCTATTAGAATCTCAGATCTCTCCTATTATGAAGAAATATTCAATTATCACCCAAACTATTAAAATCAAGCTTTAGATGTAAGTGGATTTAAACAAGATATTAAACATATAAAAGATACAAAACTTAAGAATTATAGAGCAGAATTATAAGAATTATAAACCAAACTACACATAATATCAAATTAAGAAATACAACTAACCTTACCTCTAACAATAATATTCAATTAATACAAAAAGATCAAACCTCCGTAAGACATGACAAAAAACCTAGAAAATGCTATAGTAGACATAGAACCGAATATAAAATAACATAAGACACTCGGCAAATACCATAAAAATTCCCAAAACAGTATATGACTATAATAAATTATCTAGTAGTAGTGGAAATAGGGAAATTATTTGGTACACATCCCCATTTTCAATAAATGGTAAAGGACTAGCAAAAACATTTCTAAACATCGTCAAAAATAGTTTTGCCAATAATCATAAGTATCACCATACATTTAATAGATCAACAATTAAAATATCTTTCTCTACAGTGCGGAACATAGGATCAATTATCGCAAGCTCTAATAGACGAAAACTTAATAAATACATATATAGTTTAAGAAATAATACTAACAATTATAATACTAGTAATGAAATATACAATAGTTCTATAACACCAAATAATACACCAGTTCAATAGATAACATTACGAGAGTACATAGCTATACTATAACATTAACTAAATCTCAACAAAATTCCAATAATTATACATCTCAAAATATGCAAACCGATGGATATGACAGGACTTTAGATAATTCAATACCACAATCTAATAACAATAGTAATATGCAAACAGTAAATTTACCAAATTCTATTATAAATGATTCTACAACAAATTCAAATACAAAACCACACACCATAACAAATAATCATAACAGTATTAAATATTATACCACGGAACTGAAACATACATCTAAATATTGCACATGTAAAACAAAAAATCATATTCTTTAGATGGCAAATGTAGAAGGTTCAACGTTATATATAAGTGTACTGTTGCTAAAATTGCAAACTCACATAATAATGTATATATAGGGAGTTTCATTAACTTTAAACAAAGATTTTTAGCACATATACAATCATTTAAGCCGAATATTACGAATAACACTACTTTATTGGCTACATATGTACATAAACTAAAAAAAAAACAAAAAAAAAACGTTAACTATAAATTATTCTAGTAAATTATAGACTCAGCTGCACGATATACCCATAAATCTTCTATCCGCTGTCTATGTACAAAAGAATCGCTATACATATTACTATATAAACAAAATAATTTAATTAATCGCTAATCGGAAACATTATCCACATGTAGACATACGTTTTATAAAAATTTTAAACACTATAAGAGATCATCAAGATAAGATTCACATTAATATCTTGTATTTCATAGTGGTATCATAATAAAATAGTAGGATTGTTGCAAGTAAGAAAATAGAAACTCAAAATTGAATTATTTTAGATTATACACATGTTCACATAATATAGATTATCCATTAGATGAGTGCCTGAAATGTGTCTTCTTGAAATTTGAACCTGTACTCTTCTAATATATAACAAATTGATTTTAGATATAATACTTTAAATATAACACATTAATTTACTCTATACTGGGTCATCACACGGCTATTTTTGTATATATATAAAATATAATAATGATATCTTCCAGTTTTGTCTATATAACTGCAAAAGCAACAATTAACCAGTTATTCTTTTCACTTATGGATTACAAACTGAAGAGAAAAGGAATTATGCGACTTCTTATCTACACAGTCATTACAGATTCTTACGAAGGATTTTACCATGGATTTATATTATTTTTTCAAGCATTTTAGCCCACATTGATACCAATACACATCTATACCAATAAGTTTTTACACAAAAAACTTTTATCATACGACTTTAAATGGCATGTCTATCATTCGATTGACTACCCGGAAATTCAGCCTTTTCTCTAATGAGTAGATATACCACCTAATAATGATTATCAACTTTGGATTTCATTTCGAAGGGTAGTACATTCATAAAACGACTGTAAGATCTCAAATCTTTTCAAATAATCATGACTGAAACAAGTAAAAGAGTAAAAGAGTAATATGTATGTATGTATGTATGTATGTATGTACGTATGTATGTATGTATGTACGTATGTATGTATGTATGTATACGCGTGAACACATGTGTCTAGGCTGTATATATTTGGAACATTATTCTTCTTAGTATTTTAGTTTTAGATTTTAATTTTATATATTCAGAAACGTAATACGCTTCCCACTAGTACAGAAGTTAGAATTCATTGTCTCACATTAAAATTTTTATTTGTAAAATATTCTAGTTTCATACTTTATAAATCGTAATAAGTTTCTAATGTTTGCATACATTTAACCTCTTCATATAAATTAGCACTCCGATTCATAGAAAATAACGGGTGAATACATATTATACAATATTATAAACAGTTTCCGTATGAAAAGTTTATACATGAGAACAACTCTGCGTACAATTCTGAGAAAGGTCTACAGTTTTATTGAAAGTTTATAAATTCTTGTGACGTCATCGATATAGAATTCTCGCTGGTAAGAATAACGTTTCTAAAATGGATAGAGAAAATTCGAACGATTGATTTCATGCAATAGTAAAGCGCCTGTCATATCTACAAGAAATGTGGGTTCGAGCCTAACAGGCATTCTTCGACTTTTTCGATCTCAAAAGGCTTTTCAAGCCAGTATTTATGGCTCTATATGTACTTCGAGAACCAATTCTTTAAAAGAACATATATATATATATATATATATATATATAAATATATATATATATATATATATATAAATCGATACTCATTCAAACAAATACGTAAATGTAGCCTAGACATCACAATCTTAATACGGACGAAACAGTATTATCAAAATCGATTTTATTCCGTGTAGATTTTCTAGAGAACATACGATAATTGAGGTAAAAGCAATTGCGTTGATTTAAAGTAAGATTAATATTTTGATAGCATGACTGTCCAGAAATACACAATGTATGCATCAGTGTTTTCGTATACGTGTATGTATGTGCATACACACACACACACACACACACACACACACACACACACACACACACACATATATATATATATATATATATGTACACACACACACATATATATATATATGTACACACATATATACAATACCATGTGTGTATCATAACACCGTTGGTAGTCATGTTCCCGTGAATTTTGTCTAAGAGAAAATCTCTTGAGCGATATGAGTTTAGTCCAGTGTTTCTCAACCATTTTCTTTTTTTTTTTTTTTACCTGTGGACCACTTTCATTGCTATTTCATTCTGGTGTAACCCATAGTCATTCAACGTTTTAAAATAAGTTTTATAGATATAACTACAAAGATTCTTATTTTGTTTGTCATAAGTTTACTTGTGTCGGTTTGCAATAGCTTTTATCGAAAGAACATGTTTCAGTGGCTGGAAACTTGTTAAACTATGTAAAACGTCGGAGAAAGAGACGTAGCAATTTCTGGCAACAAATACATTTAAAGTCAAATTTTTTAAACAATTTACTATTTCGTTTGATTTGACCCCCCCGCCCCAATCTTATATGGATTCCTAGTATACATTATCATATATGATTTGACCCCACCTCCAAATCTTATATGGATTACAGTATACATTAGAGCGAGACGAACTTCATCGAAGCAGTAACTCACGAGAAAGATTATCAGGTTTTGTCCTTTTTTGAAGATTGTCAATTGCCATGTTCCTGTTTGACGAAATTCATAGACATCACAGGGATGACAAACACAAAATAGGGCGAAACATTTCTGTCGTTCTCTTATTGGTACGACGATGTTTGCCTTGTTCCAATATGTATTGTGTTTTAGTACAACATATCTATGAAGAAATTTTCATTCAGACGAAAACAAAGCATAATGCCTTTCAAGGTGTATGTACGTTTAGTATGGTGCAGTGATGTCATACACACATGCATACATACTAAATACATACATACAAACATACATATATGCATACATACATGCATACGTACATACATATATTATATATGTATATACGAATGTATATATATATATATATGAATATACGTATAGTCTTTAGTCTTTTAATCATTATACGTTTCAGCTCAAATGCTGTGGCACCGCCAGTCGAAATTACAAGGATCATCTGGATATCGACTGAGGAAAGAAAACTCCGAATGACCTGTCCTTGTTTCCTTGTATCGTTTATCGGGATGTTTTGTCCCTTTCTTGTATCACCTAACTGTCTGGATGTTTTCCGTCCTTGTCCCATTTTGTATTATTTATGCATATATATATATATATATATATATATATATATATATATATATATATATATATATATATATATATATATATATATATATATATATATATATATATATATATATATATATATATATATATATATATATATATATATATATATATATATATATATATATATATATATATATATATATATATATATATATATATATATATATATATATATATGTATATATATATATATATATATATATATATATATATATGTATATATATATATATATATATATATATATATATATATATATATATATATATATATATAGCGGCATACGTACAACTTATCTCTTATATGTAAGTATACATTTTTCTAAATGTTGTATGACTCTATTTCTGTCTATCAGCCGCTTCACCCTTATTCGTTCCACTCGTTCGTTCTTTCATTTTCGCTGGCTCACATTTCCTTGCCGTCTCTTCTTTCCCTCCACTTTTCACTTCACTGTTTCCCTGTCATTTTTTCTCGCCCCTATCTAATTCTTTTGTCCCTCTGCCTCTGCCTCTCTCTCTTCTCTCTCCCCACTTGACCGGTGTTCGGCCAAGCGTATTCTTCCTTTCTTGGCCGGCCGTTGTGCGTGCAACATCCCTGTGCCTGTGACATCTTGTATTCCTGCCGTAAGACCTTATTTCCACACACGCCAGCTTAATTTAATTCGTCCTTAGTCGAAAGACATCTGTTTTTATGTCCTGTTTTATTATTTTTATTGTATTTGTGTAACATTGTTTTTTTTCCGTCCTTGTTTTTGTATACATTCGCTGCTTTCTTCCAAGGAATCTAATGATCTTAGCTTAGTTTTACCTTGGGGCTGGCCAGATTGGAGCAATATCGAGGATAACCAGCTGAAATTGCAAGGATAATCTGGATCTCGACTGAGGAAAGAAAACTCCGAATGACCTGTCCTTGTTTCCTTGTATCGTCTATCTGGATGTTTTGTCGCTTTCTTGTATCACCTAACTGTCTAGATGTTTTGTGTCCTTGTCCCATTCTGTATTATTTATACACACACACACACACACACACACACACACACACAGATAAATAAATAAATATATATATATACATATATATGAATATATGCATAGTCTTTTACTCATTATACGTTTCAGCTCTAATACTGTAGCACCACCAGTATATATATATATATATATATATATATATATATATATATATATATATATATATATATATATATATATATATATATATATATATACATATATATATGAGGGAGGCGGGATATAATAGTAATATTAAATTCTTTAATAATTCTAAATATAATTATAATATAAAAGATTATATTTTCAATGATTCCTTAGTTTTTTATAATATACCGAACATAAATAATTATGATAAGTTTTATTTAGGTAATTATAGAATGAATAATAGGAATTATGATGATACAAAACATAAATATAATAATAGTAGACTAAAGATTAAATTTAATTCTTTTATTTATAATAATAAATTTTATAATATGAAAAATAAATGTAATATTAGAAATAATAAGAACAAAATTTGGCTAATTTTTCCTTATGGAGCTTAAGTTAAAACAAAAATTATTAAAGAGACTTTGAATATAATTGAAGTATTCATTAGAGATAATAAAGATATATAATAACATTTTTCTAGTGATAATTTTGGAGTTGGTAATTATGTTATTCTACTACTAATAACGTTGGTAATATTATTTCTTCTTTTAATAAATTTAAGCTGAATAAGTTTAAAAAAAAACAAATCAAGTAATTATTCCTATAATAATAATGATACAGACCAGAACATAATTAATTGTACATGTAGAGATAAAAATAAATGTAAATTTAATAATAACTGTAATTTGGAGGATGTAGTACATAAATGTGTAGTGACTTTGCTTGATGATAATAGTATGAATAGTTATGATTCAAATACTATTTACATGGGGTCGACTTCTAACAAAATTGAATCACGTGTGGCTCAACATATGAATTCTTTTAAGAATAGAAATTTAATTAATTCTACTGGCCTTAGTAAATATATATGGGAACTAAAATCTAAAAATATTATGTACAATTTAAATTGGGGAGATAGTTTGTAAGGCTAAATCTTATCGAATAGGTAGTGCTTCTTCTTTATTATGTACTAATGAATTTAAGGAGATAATAATAATAATAATAATAATAATAATAATAATAATAATAATAATAATAATAATAATAATAATAACAACAATATCATTATATGAAAACTCACAGCTTATTTTCTGGTTATGATGGTATCAGCTATCCACAGCCAGCAGACTAAGGTGACACTTGTTTATTGGTTATGCTTTAAGAATTCTTGCAGTTCCAAGCAATGCTGATTTTTGTAGGTGTTCTACTTTCACACTTGCACAAATCTTTTTCAGCCATGTTGGTAGCTGAGGGCTGATACTACCAAGTGCACCAATTACTATTGGTATCACGTCTACACTCTTCATTGACCACAACCTTCGTATTTCCCACTTCGAATCGTCGTAGTTGTTTATTTTTTCTTCTTTCACATTGATCCTTTTATCACTGGGCCATGATATGATTTTGCAATTCTCATTTTCGGTGATTCCGTCTGGAGTTTGCTCGTACGATGTTTTCGCTCTTTGTAGGCCGTGGTTTCCACAGAACTCCCAATGGATCATTCCTGCCACATTGTCATGGCGTCTTTTTTATTCACGTAGTGCCAATTTCGGACATTCGCTAACGATGTGCCATACCATTTCACTCTTGTCACAGCATATTCTGCATTTGTCGCTATCGGTGGTGTTGTCTATTCTGCACTTCATATAGTTGGTCCTTAATGCTTGTTCCTGAGCTGCGCATATGAGTACTTCTGTCTCTATCTTCAGGTCAACCCTTCTCATTCATAGCCACCGGTCCTCTGTATCTGTCTTGGCGTTCAAATCTTTTTCAAACTGACCGTACATTTTCTTTTCCTTCCACGCTTTTCCTATTTTTTGTTCATTTCTTATTCTCTTATTCTTTTATTCTTTTATTTGTTTCAGTCATTTGACTGCGGCCATGCTGGAGCACCGTCTTTATTCGAACAAATCGACCCCGCAACCTATTCTTTGTAAGCCTAGTACTTATTCTATCGGTCTCTTAGCCGAACCGCTAAGTTACGGGGACGTAGACACACCGGCATCGGTTGTCAAGCGATGGTGGGGAGACAAACACAGACACACAAACATACGCACACACACACACACACACACACACACACACACACACACACACAAACACACACACACATACATACACACACACACATATATACGACGAGTTTCTTTCAGTTTCCGTCTACCAAATCCACTCACAAGGCTTTGGTCGACCCGATGCTATAGTAGAAGACACTTGCCCAAGGTGCCACGTAGTGGGATTGAACCCGGAACCGTGTGGTTGGTAGGCAAACTACTTACCACAGCCACGCCTGCGTCTATTTAGATTTTTATTTCGTTACACAATTTTCAGTCTTGATGACACCGGCCTTCGTATGTTTCAACAGTGTCTCCACAGCATTTTTTTATATGTAACACCGGAAGCTGTTTGTTTCTGCTTTAATAAAGTACTGACAACTGATGAAACATCTCCCACCCTTTCTTCTGGACAAGTACAGCCTATCTGTATCACTCTTAGGGTGGAAGGCTCCGTGTACTGTCAAAATTTTCTGGTCTTGGTATCCATTTCTTCATTTCTCTCTCTTGCCATTTTATAATTGCCGAGCCATACCAAAGTGATGCTATCGTCCAGGTATTAACTGCTAGGATTTTATTCCATCCAGTCAATTTTGAGCGCAACACCAACCTCAGTCTTCGAAAATACTCCATCCTCGGTTGCTCTTTCATTTTCTTTTCCATCATCTCGTTGGGCTGTAGTATACCAAGTTATTTATAGCCTTCCGTTTAAATTTGTTTTATCAAGTCTCTATTCGGTAATTCTATCCCTGCTAGGGACTGCACCTTGCCTCTTTTTAGGTAGATTATTCCGCACTTCTTGAGTCCAAATTCCATTCTAATATCAGCACTAAAACGGTGGACCGTGTTTACCAAGGAAATCTTTTCTGTCTCATCTTTGTCATACAGTTTCAAATCATCCATGAAGTGAAGGTACTTGATTATTTGGGATTTTTCCTTTAGTTGGTACTGCAGGTTCATTTCCCTAAGTACCAAGGTCAGGTGTATCATGCAGAGAACAAAAAGCAACGGAAATTATTATTATTATTATTATTATTGTTATTATTATTATTATTATTATTATTATTATTATTATTATTATTATTATTATTATTATTATTATTATTATTATAACAAACAATTTGTTTCCCAGATGATCATTATCCGGGTTTATTTTAATGTACGACTGCATTTTTTGAAATTCTTTTACTAAGATGAATCTTAAAGTAACGCCGTGAGAAATTGGTGAATCTGAAATCAGATAAAATCTACAACGTTATATTTTTTTGGTTATATATTCCTGTAACAGCACACTTATATACTGCTGAAGGATTCTTGAGTATGTTTGAGAAGTGTTTATTTTTATATGAATATTTTATAGGACGCACCACTGCCTTATAACAAAATTCCAAATTATCTCTGCAAGTTTTTTTCTTCGAATCAATCATTCTTAATAAGTTGTGAAATCTTTAGAGATAAAACTTTACATGAAGGAAATATTGCAATCAATCATATATGAAAAATAAAATATAAAACTGCATTATTTTTGTTGGGAATATTAAAGAAATACTAAATATTTAATGCTTTGTATGTGCTTTTTATTTATTTTGATTTCAGTTTTCTATTTAGCAGTGATTTGAAGTGATAAGATTTCATTGCATTATTTTTCATTTATTATAAAAGGGAAAGAAATCGTTACTTTTCATTATGTTTTATTTCATTTGTTTTTTGTTAATTACTTTAAAAATAATATTTTCAGCTACGCACCCCATGTACATTTATTGATATACAAACTGATATGTTAACATCGAAGCATAATCACCAACATACATGCAGATACTACATACCTGCACGAATCAATATATATATATATATATATATATATATATATATATATATATATATATATATATATATATATATATATATATATATATATATATATATATATATATATATATATATATATACACACATACGCACACACATATGCTCATGAAATATTTAATAATGTATATTTTCCAAACATATGCATACAAAAATAATACTACAAGATGTTATTATTTACA
The DNA here is from genome assembly GCF_046866305.1 of Octopus bimaculoides. NCBI lineage: Eukaryota > Metazoa > Mollusca > Cephalopoda > Octopoda > Octopodidae > Octopus > Octopus bimaculoides. The sequence goes on along the minus strand of NC_142948.1, from coordinate 18,174,800 downwards.
TGCTTTCACACCAAGAAATTGTTGTTGGCACTCCGTCGCTTACGACGTCAAGGGTTCCAGTTGATTCGATCAACGGAACAGCCTGCCTGTGAGATTAACGTGCAAGTGGCTGAGCACTCCACAGACACGTGTACCCTTAACGTAGTTCTCGGGGATATTCAGCGTGACACAGTGTGACAAGGCTGAACCTTTGAATTACAGGCACAACAGGAAGTAAGAGTGAGAGAAAGTTGTGGTGGAAGAGTACAGCAGGGTCCACCACCATCCCCTGCCGGAGTCTCGTGGAGCTTTAGGTGTTTCGCTGAATAAACACTCACAACGCCCGGTCTGGGAATCGAAACCGCGATCCTATGACCGCGAGTCCGCTGCCCTAACCACTTGGCCATTGCGCCTCGACCAAGAAATTAGAGTACCTAGATATAATGTTTTATCACCCACTAGTTTCAGTCATTACACCGCGGCCATGTTGGAGCACCACATCGAGGAGTTTAGTCGAAGAAATCGACCGCAACATCTTTTTAAGTTTAGTACTTAATCTATCCGCTGTTTTTGCGGAACCGCTAAGTTACAGGTCATAAAGAAACGAATACTGTTTCTCAAGCGGTGGAGATATAACAATCAGAAAGACAGATGTATAAATGAATATATAATGATAACAATGGTTTCAAATTCTGCCACATGAGCAGCAATTTTAGGGAGGGGATGAGTCGATTACATCAAACCCAAGTGTTCAACAGGCACTTATTTTAACGACTTCGAAAGAATGAAAGGTAAAGTCGACCTCGGCGGAATTTGAACTCAGAACGTAGCGACGGGCAAAATACTGCTAAGCATTTCTTCCAGCGTGCTAACGAGTCTGCCAGCTCGCCGTCTTAATAATAATAAAAAAAAAAAAAAAAATAATAATAATAATGATAATAATAATAATGATGATGATGATGAACCTAGTAAAGTATTAGAAAGTAAGAAATATATGTGGGACTCCAGCATTCAGACTGACAGAGTAATAGAAGCTAGAAGGCCTAGTTTGGTAATAGATAAAAAGAATAGAAAGTGTCAGATAATTGACTTTACAGTCCCAAATGATGAAAACATTAATATGACAAGTATAGAAAGTACCAGGACCTAGCTATTGAATTTCAGAGACAATTGAAAGTAAAATGTATCCCAATAGTTATAGGTGCTTTAGGAACTATCCCTAAAGATCTGAACTGATGGATAGATGAAATAGGCATAAAGCCCAGTTGAGTTCAACTCTAGGAAACAGTGTTATGAGGGACAGCTTGGATGCTTAGGAGGGTTCTTGGCATCTAAGGTTACCTGTTGTAGCCCGATGTTAGAATTTTTTCTTTTCCAACAGTCTAATCTGTTGAATGTATATGAAAATAATAGCAACAACAATAATAATAATAATGATAATCCTATGGGATTTTATCGTTCAGTGTGACCATGACGTAGTCTTAATTGAGAAAGAAAGCAAACAATGCTAGATCATAGATACAGCATGCCCAGGTGACAACAAGGTATGCGATAAGGAAGAAAGAAAAGTCGATAGATATAACGGGTTAGCTCGGGAGGTTAAGCAGTTGTAGCCGATGAAAAAGGTGGTAGTAGTACCAATAATTGTCGGAGAGTTGGGAAGAGTGAGTAAAAATATCAAGAAGTACACGGAACAAATATGGGCTGCAATTGGGTGGAGCACTTGAAGAAAACAGCACTGCTTGGAACCGCTCGAATACTCCGGATAGTGCGCAGAAAATAAGGGATGTTACCTTAGTTCACCGGTTGTGAGCAGCTGACACTACAGTTCATCTCCAGAGTTTGAAGCTGTGCAAAGACAATAAAATAATAATAATAATAATAATAATAATAATAATAATAATAATAATAATAATAATAATAAATGCCCTGATGCAGTACGAGGCAGTGGCTCTCATGACTTTTGATCTAAACTGATTGGATGTGTTATCATGTACATTGTTTTTTCTTGGTATAGAAGCTGGCCTACAGCAAATATTCTACTCCCTACCACAGATTTGCTTATTAGTTGCTTGGACTTAACCAGTTGGCTGACGATATGCGCCTCTCTGATCATGAGCAGAAGTAGTGGGGGAGCATCATAGCCATGGGTTGAGAGGAATTATTTGGAATTTTAATTATTTACCTCTGGAAACATGGGTGTTTTGTTCGCCATCCTTAAACAAACCTTATTCAGGGACCTTTTGAGCAGGATGGGCTACTCAGCCTGAAGAAAATTGTAACATGGCCCTACCTACAGTCACGCACTCTTTAGCTTGACATAAGATCACCATGTCGCGCACATATTGTGATGCATGTGCCTCGTGTACCCTTATCAGATGGGTAGTGATGATGGGTATAATGGGCTTCGTATATTTTATCTTGGAATCACTTCGATGGCATACGCTGCTCTGTCACTCGATGATGATGATGATGATGATGATGATGATGATGATGATGATGATGATAATATTAATAATAATAATAATAATAATAATAATAATAATAATAATAATAATAATAAGAATAAGAATACTAATAATACACACACACATCAATAGTGAAGGAAACAGTATTAATACCAAAAGGCAATTTACATATTCAACTTGACGTTGATGTCTTACTAGAACGCTAAATTAATAATATGGAAATTGCTGTGGAATTTGTTGCACCCTTTCAATAAAAGCCACCATTACTTGTACATAAGCATATTAATGTTTAAGCATACAAGATATCATGAAAAGATCCAATCAAAATCAATGATAATCAAACAATGATCATTACTTTTATTTGCGACATGACAGTTGCATATAGTAAAATGAGGGGTTAGCAGTACATGCGCAACGAAGATACGAAACAAGACTACTCTGACTATGTATATCTTGATCCGAGGATTACCATACCACAATTGTTTCATGAAGCATTACAAGTTTTCGCAGTGAAAGAAAAATATTAATCGATAAATAAAATATTGTCTTCAGTTGTTTGAGTTCAGTATGGAGACATCTACGAACATGTGTTTTTATATATATATACTAGCAGCATAGCCCGGTGCTGCTCGGGATTAAGCTAGGATTATTAAGTGATCAAGTGCTTTATTTCAAACCAAAATAAGTAACATGGACATCAGATTTGAGCGAAATCCGTTGAAATTGGTTTGGCTGAAAATGGTTTGCTGGCAATTTGATTGGGAAATCCCATAAGGAATCAGTTTGTTTATTGGTTATTTCCACTCATTGGCTGTTCTTTTTTAAAGTTGCATTAGAGATCTGCATATGAGAAGGTTGATCTGAAGGTTTGCATTGGGGATGTGGATTGGAGTAACTTAGGAAAACTTACCAACAGCCTTAGCCAAAAAATAAGGGGCCTGTTCCTTCTAGGTTAACTGTAACCCTAACCCTAAACCCTAACCCTAACCCTGACCCTAAAACCGTAACCTTAACACCAACCCTAATCGTAATCCTAACACTAACCTTAACCCCAACCCTAACCCTAACCGTAAAACTCTAACCCTAACCCTAAAACCCTAACCGTAACACCCTAGTGGAAATCGTGCGGTTGTTAATCTGAAACATTACAAAACCCTTTGTGTGGTCCGAAAAACGGGTTGGGGGGGGCAGTGACAGACAAATTATTACATACGTTTTTGTTTCATAATTGTGAAATATAAACAAAACTCTTTCGCTCCCAAAGTAGTATATATGCGTGTGTGTGAGAGAGTGAGAGGGGGTGGAGAGAAAGATGAACGATTTAAAACAAATAAATGATTTAAAATAAATATATTTGAATTGTTGTGTCAGAAAGTATATATAATTTCATTATAGAATATAGTGTCTTTCAAAAACATCGTATATTTTAAACTATATCTCATGTTTAAGAAAAAAAAATGTCTTTTACATTTTACACTTACTCTGTCTTCCTTAACTAAATTTTCATTCCTAATACGCTTTCTGCTTCCCTCTTCCACTTTTTCGTTCTTTTGTTTTTTTGTTTTTTTTTGTTAGACGATAGCAAAGTAAACTCTGTCTTGAAAAATTTGCTTTGATTTCTGTCTGCCTTACCCACTTTTTTCATTTTTTTTTGGACGCTAGCAAACACTGTATCTCCCCACTGTCACAAACACACTATTTCTTTCTTTCTCTGTCTGTCTGTCTCTCTCTCTCTCCTTCACGCGCGTATGCACAGATTTGACTTCGCCATGTCAACAAACTTCAAAATTGGTAAAAGTTTATCGATTTTTACAGGTATACGCGGGTACCTCTGAGAGAGAAAGTTGACGAAAATGCACATAGGGTCATTCCGAATCTTGTCCTAAAATTGGAGCGACATGCGTGCTAATTTGTGGACGTGCATAAACTACATTCACGTACACACACACACATCCTCTCTTTTATATATATTGATATATATGGTGATTGTCTACCCCTTATATAGAGTTTGATCACTTCCTGTACCTACACCTTAGAACCATGATGGTATCTGTTGTGACGATTTAAACCAGACAATGTTTTGAAAAGATACCCACAGAGATTGCTTATCCGATTTGGACAACCAGGAGCTGCAGTCAAGTTTTGATCTCTGTGGATCTTAATATGAAGTTAAGCGTATATATACATTGTCAAACTAGTACATCAGGTAGCAAGCAAAAATATTTACTATATATACATGACTGCACCAATGCAAATGTTTTAGCACTTATTTATGATTTATTCTATTTTATTTTAAAACTTTCTCCTCTGCTTCCGTCACCGCTGTCTCTTTACTGATCAATAAAAGCATCATATAGAGAGTGGTATTGCAGACATTTGTAGTGAAGCAACGAGACGTTGTGTTTTGTGGAACATATGGTGAGACAAGATACTTCATAAACATGGTATCGGTGCATTTTAATAACTAAGCCAACTGCTTCACTTAGAAAACAAATGAACGAGATGTTTATTTACATATAAAAACAAATTATGCATTGGAAGAAACAAGATTGAGACATATATATGAAAAATCAATATCAATTGTCTGTGTTATTTATTTTAATAAGTATAAATATTTCATACATAATATCAGCAATGATATTTTGTTATTTTAAAGTTATTTACATCTTATTAAACTTTTCTTATTTTCAAAATTATTAAGATAAAACAATTATAATAATATGGATGTAAAACGATTAGATATATAACATCATTGTTTATTCTAGAAAACAGACAAACAAATAAAAAAATAAATTAAATAAATACATCTAAATGACATTCATACTTTGGAAGCCATATATAAATTTTATGTTAAATTTCAATACATTCAAATTAAATTTTTAAAAATATGTCTAAAGAATACTTTTAACCAAAGCAATATATTATAGCCTACCAAATAAACAATCAACAACATTCACATTGCTATTACTACTATTCACCAATGTTTATAATCCATTCACATGATGACTCCTCTTGTGAGTTCTCAGGATACCAAAAGGAATATGAATATGAGTGTGACATATTAAACCAGCAAGTGATCTAGAGAAATCACAATTTGTACAATGCTGGTTTGCGAGAAGATTGTGGGTTTCGTTGGTTTCTTTTCGCTGCTTTCCCGTGACTGCTCTTTATGAAATACCTTTTGAGTTTCAAAATCTGAAGCTGGAAAAAGTACTTCCCTTCAGTCTGCACAGATTCTCGCAAGATTTGCAAAGTTCTCTTTCCTAACACTCAGACGTTTCAAATTATCTATCTATCTATCTATCTATCTATCTATCTATCTATCTATCTATCTATCTATCTATCTATCTATCTGTCTGTCTGTCTGTCTGTCTGTCTAAATTATATATTATAGATGCAGTCGTGGCTGTGTAGTAAGAAGCTTGCTTCCTAACCACGTGGTTCCGGGTTCAATTCCACAGCATGGCACCTTGGGCAGCTGTCTTCTATAGCCTCGGGCTGAACAAAGCTTTGTGAGCAGATTTAGTAAACGGAAACTGAAAGAAGCCCGGTCTCTCTCTCTCTATATATATATGTTAGTTTTAAAATCTAAGAGATCAACGCAGTAGTTGTACTAATAACTAATGTTCATAGCCACTTGAACATGGCTGTTCGTTCGAACGGATTTTACTTTGAGTGTTTTAGCCCCAAAAAGGACATCTCCTCTAGCTGGTTAACGATTCGCAGTTGCATCCGAGATATTGCGAGCTGGGGAGCGAACCCTTCTAGCGATGGGACCAACACACTAGACTAGTTTCGGGCCATTTCGGCCTCTTTTCAGTACAGGACACCTCGTCTGCTAGATATGGAACTAACACGCTTCTGCTCGCAACATATGATTTCAAGCGATATACAATCGCTGATTTTGCAACAAGCCTCCTGGGGTTAAAAAATCGCAATAAAATCCGTTCGAACAGACAGCCATATTGATGTTTACGAACATTACTTGTTAGTACAGATACTGCGTTGACCTCTTAGAGAGATTTTAGAAGTAGCATTTTTGCTTGTTGTAAAATCGCTTGAAACTATATATATTGCGAGCAGAGGCGAGCGAGTTGTCCAGTACAGGAGAGAAGCAGAAATAGCCCGGAATAGCTGGTCTGCTGGTCCCGTCGCTAGAAGGTGGTAGGGGTTCGGTCCCCTGCTCGCAATATCTCGGATGCAGCTGTGCATCATTAACCAGCTAGAGGAAATGTCCTTGGGGTAAACAAAACGCAGTAAAATCCGTTTGAACGGAAAGCCATATTATAGTCGGTACAAACATTACTTATATATATATGTATATATATATATATATATATATATATATATATATATATATATATATATATATATATATATATATGTGTGTGTGTGTGTGTGTGTGTGTGTGTGTGTGTGTCTGTGTGTCTGTGTATCTTAATAGTAAGTAACTGTTGGTTTTGGAGCGATGGCTCTGTTTATAGCAAGTGGTATTTACATACCCTATGGAATCTGAATTTTGTATCTGTATGTATATATATATATATATATATATATATATATATATATATATATATATATATAGTTCAATTAGAGGTTAAATAAGCCTTATTAAGGGATAATGATATCCAATATAATTACTGGTTTCTTACCTATTATTTATTTTGAATATTAGTTTTAATACTCAAAAATGCGTAATTGAATAAACCGAAGTTTATATTTATATAAGAAAAATAAGAAAATGGAGATAAATCAATTAATAATTATATTTCTTAAATACAAAAATAGACATAATCCCTAATAGCTGTTTCGATTCAGACTTGAAAAAGTAATTAAAATAATCAATTAAAATGTCGAATCTCTTTATTAATTATTAATTGATTTAACTCTATTTTCTTATTTTTCTTTTATATATCTATCCTCACGTGACCATCTTTCTTTTCCTGCACGGTCGTCTAAATGTGAGCACATCTTTTTCTCTCTCTCTTCTATCTTTTCTGTTTTCAAAAAAATGTTTCTCCCAGCGTTCATTATCTTCCTCTCGTTCCTCCGTGTTTGTTTTCGTTCGGTTTCCTTGTATGTCTCCACTCATTTTTTGTTCCCAACTTTGACTCTCCATAAATCCTAAATTTCATTTTAGAATTTATGTGAGCAATTGACTTTGAAGTCTAATATTGTCGTTGAATGCTCGAAATGAGGAGTAGATGGACAGCCGACAACTGATGGAGGGTCCTTTATCTGTATTAACTTGTCTTGTTTTCCATTTTTCTTTCGTTGTTTACGTGTTTCACTCGATTTTCTCTCGTTTGTTTGCATATTTCATGTTTTTTTGCACCGTTGGAGACGTCCTGTAACCATATATGCATGTATATATATATATATATATATATATATATATATATATATATATATATATATATATATATATATATATATATATATATGATATTATATTATTTATTATATATATATATATATATATATATATATATATATATATATATATATATATATATATATATATATATATATATATATATATATATATATATATATATATATATATATATATATGGGGGAATGTACGAAAAAAAAACAACAACAGACGAGGACAGGTGGTGTAAACAACAAAAGTCTTTAACGTTTCGAGCTACGCTCTTCAACAGAAAGAATATGGAGAAAACAAGGAGAAAAACACGGAGAAAAAAAATTGAATGGTGTTTGGTCAGCGATTAATCATATATATATATATATGATATTATATTATTATTATTATTATTATATATATATATATATATATATATATATATATATATATATATATATATACATGTATATATCTATGTTTGTGTGTGTCTTTTAGTCTGTGTCTGTCCCCATCATTGCCTGACGACCAGTGCTGGTGTGTTTACGTCTCCGTAACTGTAGCGATTCGGTAAAAGAGACCGATAAAATAAGTACTAGGCTTAAGAAATAAGCCCTGGGGGAGGATTAGGATTATGGCCCTTTTGCAGCCTTGTTTATGTAGTAATAATTTCAGTTTGGAAGAAGTTATGCATGTATGTTTGTATTAATATTCACGTTCGGCATTATACAATATTCACAAATTAATGCAAATAAAGTAAGTTGTCTCATCAGGTCACCAGAACAACATGATTACATCAACAATTCAAGTCTAAATGTTGCAATGTGTTACTAGCATGTCTCATTTTCTTTTTGTTCAAAGGCTGGACCAGTTTCTTGGTACAATTTTGGTGCTGGCGATATAATCGATAAACGTTTTTACCCTTGTTGGGTAACGTCATTGACTAATGAATTACTTAATTGCTTTACAATAAAAATATTTGCTAGCTAATAGCTAATCAATATGCTGATTATTTCTATTGTCCAATTAGAACATAAACATAGAATGTGATGAAAGCTAGAATGTATTTTGGAATCTCACAATCATTGCGCATTTGGTGACTGTAAGACTGAATGCCAGTTCTTAATGGTTCCTTCATCGAAATCTATGACGGTGATGCCAAATTCATATATTTCTAACATTTTGATAAGCCTGTCAAAAGTTTTCCTAGCCTATGTTAGGTTTTTGTTTGTTCTTATCATCTAATACCATTAATACTATCTTGTCAATAAGGAATCAATTAATTGTTCCATAGATGTTGGCGGATGGGAGAAATGTTGGTGATTGGGTATTAGTCGATTATATATATATATCTAATATATGGCTGGTATCTTATTTCATCGACACCGAAATTATGAAGCTTTGCCTCAACAAGATTTGGACACTGTAAGTAAACTGTCACAAGAAATAACGAATGTATTTCTTTTTATCAAAAATGAATGTTTTATATTGTTTTATTTGGAGTATTATTGTTCTTACCATGTAAAGTCATAGAAAATATTCAAAGAATATTTAAAAAGATAAGGTTTTGAGAGAAGTGTTTTCTAAATGTTCAACCTTTTCAATTTACTATTTAAAGCAGATAACTTTTGCTCGAAGCATTCCAGTGTTTGTAGCAATGTTTGTTTATTGTTTATATTGTATCTAATTATCTTCCCGGATGTATTCTCGTTAATTTTCATACAGAGAAGCTATGTAACTCCCTCTGGGATAAATCCGTTGCATAATGTATCTAGTGGGTTATTAATTTACTCTTCAAGTATTCTGTGTTGATACAGTTTGGTTATTTATTTGTTGTTTTCTTTCAGTTTATCAGCATTTAATGATGTAATGATATTTTGGTCATTTAGCCCTTATGGTCTATTGTTATGCTAGAGCAAAAGATTTGCTTAATTTGGCAACAGAATTTCCTTTCTAAAATATCATAAAAAATATTTCTAATCTATATTTGCAATATAGCTCACAGCCAGCCTGATTATTCTATGTTGTTGAGTAAGAGAATATCTTGTAAGTATGGCTACTGGTCATGGGAATTACTACACACAAACGCACTCACTCACACACACACACACACACACACACACACACACACACACACACACACACACACACACACACACACACACACACACACATGGACAACACCAACTTGTATAACTGCAAAGGAATGTTGCCGAAAGCCAACAGCAGAAAATTCTAAGGAACCATGCATACAACAACTTTTTACAGATAATTTCAAAACAGCGACAATGTTCGCCTTGCTTTGATATACATTGTGTGTTTTTTTAAAATCTAAGACTATGAACAAATTTCATCTCAGACAATAAACAATTCCACAGCATCATGCCTTCTAAATGCGTGTATACATTTACTATAATATGCTGATGGTGATACACACACAAACACACACTCACACACACACACAAACATATATATATATATATATGTATTTATGTAAGCATGTATTCCTGTATGTGTGTGTGTGTGTGTAGCAGGTACACTCACACACACTATCACACACTATCAGTTGTATATCAGACAAATAAAATGTATCTCCCATGTTCTACAAGATATTTGCTACTACAGACTTAAAATAATACCATTACACACACACACACACACACACACACACACATATATATATATATATATATATATATAAAACTACCATAATAAACATATTGTACCGAATGCAAGAGAATGCAACTCTGGAAGCGAGCCTCTTAAATTCAGACTCAGCTGCATATCATATGATTTCGTAATTAGTGCACAGAGTGCACTTTTTACTCGTCAGTGCATGTACCGAGATGCAATTCGAAAAGTCCGTCTCTTACATAGATATATAAGTGTAAACAATTTCTATGTACGATGCCGGATACATGTGGTGTTCGTCTGGTATGTTGATTTTTGTTCATTTTTATGTGCCTTGATTATGCTTGCACTGACGAGTAAAAAGTGCATTTTGTGCACTAATTAAGAAATCATATGATATGCAGCTAAGTTTGATTTTGAGAGGCTCGCTTCGAGAGTTGCATTCCGTTGCATTAGCTACAATGTGTTTATAATGGTAGTTTTGACTTTAAGAGTCCCTCCTAGCGTGAGGCAATTATGTATAGTAATGTCCTTAATTTAAATAAATATATTTATAGGGAATAATTAATAAATTCTTCCCCTATGAGGTTTTTCACACTAACTACTTGATACATTCTTATAAAGATTTAATCCTATATATATATATATATATATATATATATATATATATATATATATATATATATATATATATATATATATATATATATATATATATATATATATATATATATATATATATATATAAATATATATATATATATACATACATACATACATACATACATATATATATATATATATATATATGTATATGTATGTATATATATGTATATATATATATATATATATATATATATATATATATATATATATATATATATATATATATATATATATATATATATATATATACATATATACATATATATATATTATTATTTTTGTATATTACCTCTTATTTTATATTGTTTCTTTTTTGTATTTTACATTGTTTTAACCTCTAACGTTTTTCATTTCTGATCTTCTTTTATCTCATATACGCTAGTTATAATAATTTATCATTCACTCTACCCTGAATTGTGGTACAATATGGACAGATTTTTGAATACCAAGGAACTTTTATGCAGATATAACAATTTAAAGGATAAGCACATTACAATGCATAATACTATGTGGACTTTTCCTTTTTCTCTCTCTTTTTCTTTTTTCTTTGCGATTTTTTTCTTTGTGATGTAATCTTGGGACTGAAAATGTTTGCGGCTGAAGATAGCATTAAACCATCCTTTCTATCAATTATATACTCATTAAATGATGCAACGACTGTTTGTGTATAAAGCTTGAAACACGTGTACCGCGGAATCCCTTGTGTTCTGTTTTCATTTTACGTTTTATATATATATAATTATATATATATATATATACACACACACACACACACACACACACACACACACACACACACACACACACACACACACACACACACACACACACACACACATATGTATATATATATATATATATATATATATATATGTTCGGATGTATGTGTATATATATGTATGAATGTATGTATATATGTAGGCATGACTGTATGGTAAGAAGCTTGCTTCCCAATCACATTGTTCCGGGTTCAGTCCCACTGCATGGCACCGTGGGCAGGTGAATTCTAATATAGCCTCGAGACGACTAATGCCTTGTGAGTGGGTTTAGTAGACGTAAACTGAAAGAAGCTCTGTGTGTGTGTGCATGTATATATATATATATATATATATATATATATATATATATATATATATATATATATATATATATATATATATATATATGTATATGTATCTATTTGTGTGCATCTTTGTGTCTGTGTTTGTCCCACTCCACAACTTCACAATCGGTGTGTTTTCATCACCGTGAATTAGCGGTTTGACAAAGGAGAAAGATAGAATAAGTACTGGGGTACTGACTGAAACAAGTAAAAAGAATATATATATATATATATATATATATATATATGTATATATATATATATATATATATATATACGAGTTCAGCAAAAATTTAGATGTAGATGAATATGGTACTTAAGCTGAGGCACCAGAATTTAGAATGGTATTATCCATACAATTTTAAAATAAGGTGATTAGAATCAAAATAAGCAACTAGGATATCCAGAGGTAATGCAGTACGATCGTTTCACTCAACTCCATTTAATTGAACAATGCAACCATTACATCAATTTAAAATGCAGAGCAATCCTCAGCTGCACAAAGACATAGAATTGAATTAAATTGAAACAGATGGACACATTAGTATAATTTTGCCTAAAATCTCCTAGAAGTTAAGGAGAGAGGACAACAATGTTCTTTGTCTATCTCCTTAACGTCTTGGAGATTTTAGGCAAAATTATACTAATGTGTCCATCTGTTCCAATTTAATTCAATTCTATGTCTTTGTGCAGCTGAGGATTGCTCTGCATTTTAAATTGATGTAATGATTGCATTGTTCAATTAAATGGAGTTGCATGAAACGATAGTATTGCATTACCTCTGGATATCCTTGTTGCTTATTTTGATTCAATCACCTTATATATATATATATATATATATATATATATATATATATATATATATATATATATATATATATATATATATATATATATATATAGTTGAAGTGTGTGAAATGTGTTCCGTTAAGAACGTATTAGAGTACAAATAGCTCGTTCACCTTTAGAATTCCCAAATAGCCGGAAGTATTCTTATGGTATGCTACCAATTCTAGTCTTAGGTATTCCTTCTTTGTAAAAATAAAAAAAGTAAATAGTAAAAGAGTCAAAAGGAAGAGTAAGTACGGTTAGGCAGATTTTTAATGATCACTACAAATGTTTTGATACATATAGATCTACGTATATATACAGGATTAAAATTAAAATTAATATTAAAGTAAATTAGGTAACGATTTACCTGTATAATAAGATCCATACATATCTCCTCGGGTGATATTTAATCGCTGTCTCCGCAAGTAAATTTTATTTCAATGCTATTACATCCATGAATAGATAAATGTATAGGCGTTTATGTATGGGTGTGAATGTGTTTATTGATTGTAGGTGGGTATATGTATGCGTATGTGCATCTGAATGTATGTATATATATATCATTATATATATGCATGTATGTGTACGTGTCTCTGCGTGTGAGTATATGTGTGTATGTGTGTGTATGTATGGAAACTCTCAGAGATGTATGGTATATTGGTGTGTAAGTGATCGTATAAGTATGAGCAAATGGATGTGTGTATTTTGCGTAATAATACAATTTGGCATGTGCAGAATAACACGTGAAACTAAATAAACGGACACCGTGCACGTTGTCGCTCATGTCAAACGTGTAATAACACACTCATAGCGAGCGGACTAAAACCGCCAGCGTTTGTTAGTTTCAAAGGAGCCATGGATGAATAGCTTTGAAATTAAAATTTAATTGCGGAGACAGCGATTAAATATCACCCGAGGAGATACGTATAGATCGTATTATACAGGTAAATCGTTACCTAATTTAATTTAATTTTAATTGAAGTTTAAATTTAATTCCTGTATATATACTATATCTATATGTATCGAAACATTTGTATCGATCATTAAAAAGCTTCCTAACCGTACTTACTCTTCCTTTTGACTCTTTTATTCTTTACTTTTATTTTCTATCTATCTATCTATCTATCTATCTATCTATCTATCTATCTATCTATCTATCTATCTATCTATCTATCTACATACATGTATATATATAAATATATATCTTATACATACATACAATACATACACACACACACATATATATATAGGGAGAATTCACGAAAAAACAACAGACGAAGACGGGTGGTCTAAACAACAAATAGATGTATTAGTATAACGCTCGTGAATAGAGAAAGTCTATAACGTTTCGAGCCTACGCTCTTCAACAGAAAGGAACACAGAAAGAAACAAGGAGAGAAAAAAAATATGTGTAGTGGTCAGTGATCAATCATTGAACTTTGCACTCTCCGGCTGCACCTCTCCTGCCTACGGATTACACTGTACCTATCTACTATATATATATATATATATATATATATATATATATATATATATATATATATATATATATATATATATATATATATATATATATATATATATATATATATATATATATATATATATATATATATACATACATATATATATATATATATACATATATATATATATATATGTTTCGCAAAATACTTGCACATACAAGTGCTACCAGTCGAAAGCTCCGCATACTGGAAGCTAGCAAGTACATGAGGTCATCAGGAGAGAATGCGCGGCGTTTCGGGGCCTACTTCTCGACGGCATCATTGCGTACCGGTCCTCTTTCACTGATACGAGGTCCCGCTTTACGATAAGTTACGCCTAAGAATAACAACAGTCATATCACACCGTGTCCAACAAATCCCCTACATCCGACTTCGATTGGAAAATGCTCCACTTTCCAGCTTGCATCTTCACATTCCTTGAGGAGGTTTACATAACGGTCCATCTTTCGAGCCCCAGCGGCGTCCATGTTGTCTTCATAAGGAACCGTTACCTCAACTAGATTAATCACTTTCTTTCTTTCACACCACATTATAAGATCCGTTTTTGTTTTCGCAACTGGAATGGGAAAGGACCCTTGGCACTCTGGTAAATCTGTAGCCACCTGCCAACAGTCGCTACACTTTTCATCGTTCACGGGAAGTTTCTTCTCCTTATAACGGATCTGCTGTCCTTAGCGCATGAAGGTAATGAAATCTCTGATTGGTTCTTTCATCGGTTATTTTTCCACTGTTGATGAGAGCAATTTGGTTCTTTATAACATTGAAGATAACCTTAAGGACCAGTTTGTGTCTCCATGTATATCTATTCAATGTTAATGAACAGTTGTAAAGAATATGTTTCAGCGTTCCGACCTTTCAGCATTTGCGTATATCATTCTCTGAGACGTTCCAACTTACTAGATTTGTAAGCGATCATAGGATGAACGAATCAGAAAACTTACCCGAGATGTAATCCACCTCCATATCACATTCTAGTTTATTTTTCTTTCAACAACATGTGCCTCCCATTTCGTCACCTGTCCTTGTTGAGGACATTGGATTAAATTAAGCTCTCTTCTCTGCTTTCCTTGCTTTGACGCTGTTGCTGACAACAGATCTGCATTGACTCCGCATCAAACTTGCAAACGGTCTGAACCGATATGCACCAAAACTAAGACCCTTCCGACGAATCTGCGTTGCACCCACCATATCTTAGTGTGTAAGATACGTCAGAATGTCATCAGTCTCTGCTTCTGCTTTCCACTTCCTGACCGTTTTGACATCTGGTGCATTACACCTGATTTCTATGTCCTTTGACTCTCTCAGCATCATCACCGTTCGTACCTTCCCTAGTTTATAAATTTCGACTATTGACACCAATGGTAACTCCACGAGCCTAGTTTACGATAGAGAGTTGAACTGTTCCATACTCGGGGTAGGCCTAACCACTTTCTAATGAACATATTACATTTTTGTTCAATGATTTGAACTTGTGACAGTGCTACCTCGTATATTAAAAGTGGCCACGAAAGTCGCGGATACAAGCTGCAATGTAAGCACCAAATTTTATATTTACCCGGTGGCTTTGAGTTGTCAGTTGCTGTTAATCTAATCTCGGCTTGTTTCATAACTTGCATCCCTCGACTCCTATCTGACAACGTTCCAACGTATACTCGACCAAGCTCTTGACATGTTCTTCCTTGACTGTTGGAATGCTTTCTTCGGCTATTTGAAACTTTACTTCTTTCTGCACTCCCTTAGTAAGTGTCTGACTACGCGACTTTTTCGCTCTGAATCGCGTCCTTGACCACTTCACAAGCTCGTCTAGCACCAAGAGGGCACTCTGTATGATTTTCTTGTCTGTTGATAGAAGTGTCACATCATCCATGGAGGCCGTCCATGGCTCTCATCAGTAATTCGTGTAACACTGAACCATACGCATTAGCTAGGTCAATCCAAACGTCGTTCAGTTCAGACTTGTCTTGTTCTGTTTGGCATCCTGGATCGAAAAACAATGCTCAACATATCCAGGGATCCCTGGGATTCCGGCCTTTTGAACAGATTCATAATCATATCCGTTACTCTGTAAATATGCCTCTGTTCTCCTTGAGAAAATTTCCATAAAGATCTTGCCTTTCACATTCTATAAGAATATCGGCCTCCACTGTTTTATAGTCTCTGCAAGTATATGCCTTCTGCGTTACACCAATCTTCTACTAGAGTCTCTTCGCACGATATCTATCGGAGTAGGACAGAGAGTTTCCTTCGCAGACGATTGCAGTATTTGTAAATTTTATACGAGACGCCATCACGTCCTGGGGCACTCTTTGCTCTAGCTTTTCTAACGAAATCATTCACTTCTTTCTCCCCGATGTACCCAATTTAAAATTCGATATCAGGTTCTAAGAGATGCTTTAGCCCATTTATATCTTTGTGTGTGTCTTTGTCTCTGTGCTTGTGCCCCACTCAGAATTTGAGAGAAGCGGAGCTGGAGTGTTTACGTCCCCATAACTTGGCGATTCGCCAAAAGAATAGATAGAATAAATACCAAGCGTAAAAGATACACGCACCGGGGTCGATTTGTTCGAATAA
>NC_142948.1:18070161-18152661 GCF_046866305.1 Octopus bimaculoides | reverse complement strand
TGATATTCTTTATGCTATTGAAAATATTCAAATAAATAACTTTATTAGAGTTATCTTCCTTGGATGTCATTTTCCGAATTTAATTATCACTAGAGTGATGTCAATTATACGAAGTTTTCCAGCCCTCTACCATTAGATCTGCGAGACCATACTGTATTTCTATTTAGTACGAAGAACACTGCTTCGAGATATTTTCCTTCAGTCATAAGCAAACCAATAAAACTATAATCTTCCCATTGATATTCAGTGTTGATCATTCTTAATTTTGCCGACTGAGTTGAACGCGCTTCGCTGAGATCAAATATAAAGAAAATACGCCAGTTAATTTCTCCAATTTAAGTAATTTAAAGGAAATGATTTGATAAAATATTGAAAGTAAAGCATCACACCTGATTCTTTTCTAAGGAAGTAGATTTGTGAAATTATTTCGTGAGTAATCGCAGTTAATCAAGTTTTCGCAACTTAGAGTATCACTTATGTAAGAGATGATCCGGTTTGTATTCAGGATGCAGAGGTCTCGGTTGATGCATTTTGCTACAGCAATATTGTTGAAATTTATAATCAGTCAAAACTATATTACATTTGCATTCATATACATTGATCACGCTTATTCTTAGGATAAGTTTAGAATATGCTACACCAAGAAGATATAAGGACGGAAAAGTCTCCGTTGCTTTCAAAAGTTGGTTTGAATCCAAATCCAACACTCTATACTTCATCCATATTCAAGAACTTAAAGAAAGTGATGTTATAGGAGTTGCACGTTATTTTTGTATTTTAAATTCACTTTTGTCATATTTCAAGAGTAATCTCAATTTTTCAATATGTAATATCAGTGATATCCTCACGTAAGTTTTCTCACAAATTACACTTCGATGGTCGGACTTCCTCTTTCGTAAGTAGAGGTTTTCTATTTATTTCTCATACGAGGGTGAGTTTATTTCCTGATTGTAATTTCTGTACAATTACATTAAAGGAAGCGTATTAAGAACAGAAATGTAGTTCTTTTCCGCGGAATTAGAGAATAGTTCTATTGTTTTCTAAATCTTTATATATTTGCCTATTATACTATAAAAAAATATTGCGGTTTTCATTTATTGTTTCGAAATGAATATCTCTGTAGTTGCCTTGTCTTAGGCTTTTCATAGCATATCAGTTTTCTGAAGCTAAACTTATAAAGCAGCATATATACAAAGTTTGGTACAGGCCTCTTCGTATAATGGAAACCACATACATTAACGTACACACACAGACACACATAATTTATATATACATACATATACGTACATACATATATATATATATACACATACATATACTCAAATATGTATGAATGTGAAGATGTATGTACACACACATACACACACGCATATATATATATATATATGTGTGTGTGTCTGTGTGTGTGTGTGCGTGTGTGCGTGAGTTTGTCTGTATGCATTTATTAATGCATGTATGATACTATATATATATATATATATATATATATATATATATATGCTTTATATAGAAGTAGTGTTCTTGTTTCCCAGAATGCATATAAAATGTCATACGTCGTAGAGAGACTTGCAACATCGAGTCAATATTTAACTGCTTTCAATAGTTTACATGCCATATATTTTCATACTGACAGACTAGTTGTCAATAGGTCTTCTTGGCCTCTTGTGACCTGAAGCATTGTCCAATCTTCAATTTTCATATGAACTCGATGACGGCCTTAAAACTCTCAGTGACATGTAATATTTCGACTTTCTGCTTTTATGTGTTTTTTTGCATATTTTTGTCTGTGTATGTGTGTGCCTATACATTGTTGATAATTGTATGTAAATAAGTAAGAGCGTAGAAGCATGTGTTTGTTTTATTGTTTTGCACCACTGTCAGAATCATATCGATATAAGTGTATAAGTAGTTTTAGAGAATTGTGTTATTGTCTCTACGATCTTTCATTTGAAATTGTGTGCGTGCGTGAATTGTATTGGTGACATGTTTAGTGTGGACTGTCTATTTGCGAACACAAATTTAGCAGCCCGTAAGTGGAAGACGGTCAACATTATTATTACTATAGGATATGCGCCGAATCTTAACTTTTGTGACATCTATTGGCACCATCGTCATGGCAGATTCCAATCTAATGGAAGAACAGAAAAGACTCGCTGTGTTCGTAGTTTCAGTTCCTACGTTTTAAAAGTTAGTGATATGCGAATCGCATATTATCAACTTTTAGGATGTATCCGAATCCTTTGTGACGAGAGTCGGGAAGGGCTGGAGGGCTCTGGTGGAGATGTAACACATCTGGTCAAGAATAAGAAACATTGCCGCAGTCATACGCCGTCAGAATTCCAGGCACTATCAGTGAGAACCCTAGCAGGTCTATAATATAAGCGGGGTGGACGAAATACATTTTCACTGACGTTTTGAAAAGGAATTTATACAAATAGGCGCGGGAGTGGCTGTGTGGTAAGTAGCTTGCCTACCAACCACATAGTTCCGGGTTCATTCCCACTGCGTGGCACCTTGGGCAAGTGTCTTCTACTATAGCCTCGGTCCGACCAAAGCCTTGTGAATGGATTTGGTAGACGGAAACTGAAAGAAGCCCGTCGTATATATGTATATGTATGTGTGTGTATATGTTTGTGTCTGTGTTTGTCCCCACAACATCGCTTGACAACCGATGCTTGTGTGTTTATGTCCCCGTAACTTAGCGGTTCGGCAAAAGAGACCGATAGAATAAGTACTAGGCTTACAAAGAATAAGTCCTGGGGGTCGATTTGCTCGACTAAAGGCGGTGCTCCAGCATGGCCACAGTCAAATGACTGAAACAAGTAAAAGAGTAAAAGAATTGATTTCAAATTTTGGTACAAGGCCATTAATTTCGGTGGAGGGGATAAATCAATTACATCGACTCCAGTGTTCAACTAGTACTTGTTTTATCGACTCTGATAGCATGACAGGAAAAATCAACCTCGGCTGAATTTAAACTCAGAATGTGAAGACGGGCGAAATGCCACTAAGCATTTTCCCCCGGCGTGATAACAATTCTACCAGCTATAATAATAATTTACATAGATTAAAGATATTTGTATCTGTGCGGTTTCTTTCGATTTTGGGGTCATATCCAGGAACAAAATTGATTAACTTCTGCTTTTAGCATCATTAATAAGTTTGGTTTAATGTTATATTCGAGATATTCTTATACTTAGCTTATCCTCTCCCTAGGACGTTTCATTCTATGTGATGGCTGCCTCATTGAATACAGTTACTTTGGAAAATAGTGTTAACAGTTTAAGTCACATTGTTCCTTGTTAGTACTTTGTTATATTCTGTAGATTGTTGGACGCAGTTTTGATGGTGTAAGATGATTTGATTTTTATCCAGGCGGCGTTGCTGTAAAATAGTAAGCATTTCCTCGATTGAAAAAGAATACTTGACTCAGAACTTTTGAAGTATGCAACAGTTTTTGCATATTGGTGTATGAGTTTATATACTGAAAAGTAGTAATTTTCTATCCCATCCTGAATGCATCAATAACCTTCTTTGTCTTGTATTTGTTGAAGAACCAATGTATTGTTATATAATCAGAGGTGCACCGTTCTTATCAATTTTGGGTTAATATTATCCAGTATCAATGTGGTGAGCTGGCGGAATCGTTAGCACGCCGGGCAAATACTCAGCGACATTTCGTCAGTCTATACGTTTTGAGTTCAAATTTTGCTGAGGTCCACTTTGCCTTTCATCCTTTCGGAGCTGATAAAGTAAATACTATTTGAACACTGGGATCGATGTTATCGACCTTCTCCTTCCCGTGAAATTGCTGACCTTGTGCCAAAAATCGAAACCAATATTATTCAGTACGCTGGGGCTTACGACATCGGGAAATTATTCGTTGCACAAGACATTCTTCTTATAAAAAGAGAATGTTGGATTGAAGGCAGTGGTATGTTTGTTGATATCATTGCTCCATGTATATTTACATATATCTTCCTTATATATATATATATATATGTACATGTGTGTGTGTGCGTGCGTGTGTGTGCGTGCGTGTGTGTGCGTGCGTGTGTGTGCGTGAGTGTGTGTATGTGTCTGTGCGCCTGCGTATGTGTGTAGAGAGAGAAAAAGAGAGGGAGGAAGGGAGGGAGAGAGGAGTGAGAGAGAGAGAAAGAGAAAAAGAATGAAGAGAGAACGTAAGAATTAGAGAAAGTCATCTTAAATGACGAATTTCCTGTATTTTCTCAAGTTATGTACCCTCTAATAGATAAACATTTAGATATTATTCTAGTTGTATATTTTATGTTTGCTATACAATTTCTCATTTGTTTAACTTAAACATACCTTACGCAACATATGAATAATAGGAATAATAATACATTTATAATAGAATAATAAGTGTAATAAACAGTGTTAAATGTAAATTTTTGTTTCACTGAAGAGTTGTTTGTTCTGTCTGAATGGTTGATTTGACAACAGCAAATACATTTTCTGTAGAGTGGGTTTATGTACCACAAGCAGTCTCTGATAATAATATTAATATTTATTGTAGCAACATATGAAGAACAGTTTTACTGACACGAGGCATGGGGAATATCACACTATCACCTTGAACCTCCCGGTCACGTTTCTATCGTTTGATATAACACCTTATCTATAATATTACAATGACAATGTAATCGTTCAGGTCAAACGTATTATCAAAATTGGCTTCTTAAGACCTCATTAGAAATAATTATCATAAACTTGCTACCAGGCATCAAAGAAAACAACTTTATCTTTCCACTAATGCCTGAATGGAAGAAATTTTGATAGATAAATATGAAAAACTAAGGAAAGTGTCACTGAGAGTGATAAAAAGAATGGAGAACAGTTGGGAAGAAGGAAAGCAAGTTTAAATGGTAATTTTGCCGAATATTCATCTTTTCATTAAAAGTAAGGCAGTTGTTATGAAATGTAGTTTATCTGGCGAGGGTTATTGTGTATTGTGATTTCTGTGCATTGTGGTAGTTTTATGATATTATATGTTCTCAGTCAACTTGGTTTCCCATTTGATAAGATTGAATATCTTATACTCGTTTATTGTCTGAACAAATTTGGTAGAATACCATCAAGCATATATACGCGCTTACACAGACACTGACACACACACACACACGTGCACGCGCACACGCACACACATACAAATACATACACACACTCACACACAAATACACACAGCAGATCCGAAAGTTGTAACTTACTTCCACATATATACACACGGATACACACACAAGGACACGCACACAGATATATAAACATGGTGAAAGAAGATTGGAAACTGCAATAAGAATCGTATACTTAATACTATATTTCTATATTTTATATCTTATTATTTTATATGAGTTTACAGCTTAAATTGTGTTGAATACTTAATCAATTTCTATATGGATGTTGCGTTTAATAAATAAATAATTAAACACAGCACACACAAATAAATATTTGCTGCATCGATTTTCATGTTATTCTACTGAATAATAAATATTTCTCAGAAAACTTGAAGCATTATATATACATACATACATTCATACATACATGTATATATATATATATATATATATATATATATATATATATATATATATATATATATATATATATATATATATATATATGTATATACACAAACATACATATGTATATTTATACATGTATTGTACACACACACAAACACACACAATGTCTCCCCTGGAAATGTTCCAGGGAGACACGCTCTCTCCACTCCTGTTCTGCTTGGAACGGACACCTTTATCTGACTTGCTAAATAGAACTGGATGCGGATACAAATGTTACGGCAAAACAATCAACCACCTTTTGACCTAAAACTATACGCTACAAATGATAAACAGCTGGAAACACTACTACAGACAGTACATGGATTTATCAAAGAAATAGATATGAAATTTGGATTAGAAAAATGTGCCAAAGCAACCCTGAAAAGAGGAAAACTAGTTAAGAGTAGCAACATCACACTAGATACAGCCACTGAAATAAGAGAATTAGACCAAAGCCAGACATACAAATATCTAGGAATCAATGAACTAGATAGGATACAACACATACAAATGAAAGAGAAAATAAAGAAAGAATACTATAGACGAGTTAGATCAATACTAAAAACAGAGCTCAATGCTAAAACCAAAATAATAGGTATTAACAATTTAGCCGTCCCAGTTATAAGTTATATTCTTAACTGGACACTAAATGAACTAACGAAAATAGACAGGAAGACAAGAAAAATAATGACAGGATCTAGGATGCACCATCCAAAATCTGACATAGAAAGGCTATATATACAACGTACAGAAGGTGGTAGGGGTCTTACACAGCTGGATAACTATTATAAAATAATCACCATAGGACTGCAAAAATACCTGCTTCAGAAGCAAGGAAAATTAATACAAATAGCCACAAAACACGAGCAAAACAAAAGACTGTTTTCAGTATTTAAGGAAGCTAACAAATACAAACAAGAAATCATACTACCTAATAAATACGGAGAAGAAGAAGAAGAAACAACAAAAGCTATAAAACAAATGAAATCCAAACTAAAACTAGAACAGCAACGGACCATGATAAAACGATGGCAAGAAAAGCCCCTTCATGGCAAATACTGGGCTAAACTAAATGCAAAAGAAATAGACAGAGTAAAACCCCAGCAATGGTTGAGAAGTTCAGGACTCAAAGCAGAGACTGAAGGATTTTTAATTGCTGCACAAGACCAGAGCCTCCCCACCAGAAATTACCAAAAACACATAATGAAAAGAAACATAACAAGTAACTGCAGAATATGTGGCGATGGATAAGAAACAATAAATCATATTATCTCTGGCTGCCCAGTCCTGGCTAAGAAGGAATATATTCACAGACACGACAGAGCTGGGACCTACATACACTGGAAGCTATGCCAACACTGTGGAATAACAATAGAAAAAAGATGGTATAGGCACACGCCAGAAAAGGTCACAGAAAATGAGAAAGCAACCATACTCTGGGATATGCCAATACACACAGATAGAGAAATTAAGGCGAATAGGTCAGATATAGTTGTCAAAGATCATGAAGAAAAAAATGCTTTCTAATTGATGTATCAATACCAGCAGATAACGACGTTTCCCAAAAAGAAATGGAGAAACTTTCAAACTACAAAGACCTGGCAATAGAGGTAACTCGAATGTGGAATTTTAAAAACAGAAACAATTCCTATCATAGTAAGCACCTTAGGTATGATATAAAATATTCGGACAAATACATAACAAAAACACCAGGATTTACAAATATATATAACATACAGAAAATTGCATTACTGGGCACTGCACACATCCTACGCAAAACACTTTCAGTACAGTAACCATAAGAGCATCACAGCAAATCACAGCACATACCCAAGGCACACAGAGCTGCGCTCGGTAGTGAAGTGAAAGCACGTTATAAAAATAAAACTACTGAACAATAATAATAATAATAATAATAATAATAAACTGGACAACAGAAAAGCCCTGGACAGGATGAAGTCCAAGGCTACTGGATCAAAAGATTTGGTGACTGTCATGCACGAATAGCTGCACAATTCAACACCTTGTTAAATGCCGACCAAGTAACACCAGAGAGGTTGACAATGGGTAGGATAGTGCTGTGCTTGAAAAACATCGCAAAAGGCAATACAGTAGACAATTACAGGTCGATATCCTGCTTGCCACTTATGTGGAAATTATTGACTGGAATAGTTACAGAGGCAATGTACGGACATTGGGAAAAATGGAGTCCTGCCACATGAGCAGAAGCGTAAGAGCAGGGGTACCAAGGATCAACTCCTGGTAGACAAAACTGTAATTAGAGACTGCAAGAGGAGGAAAACTAACTTAGCCATGTCATGGTCCGATTATCGTAAGGCGTACGATATGAACCCAAATTCTTGGATTATGGAAAGTATGAACATATTTGGTATTGCGTCTAATGTTCGCAATTGCTTGGAAAAAGTATGGCGAAGTGCAGGACGAAACTGACAGCATATAGAAAATGTTTAGAGACAATAAAAATCAGGAGAGGCATCTTCCAATCGCATGGACAGTAGACAAACTAAATAGCTTATACAGAAAGACTAGGAAGTTGCTGACTAGACATGAGATACTCTACCCAAATAGTGACACAGACAAACTGGAAATAAGAAGGTGAGGCTTGTGTAGGATGGAGGATTGCAAAGATAAAACACTGTACAAGTACTTGAGAATGAATGAAACTGAAAATAGGTGGATAAAGAAAAGAATGCATGGACAATTTCATAAGGATGTTGAAGATAGACAGAGAAAAAAGATGGCTATGGATGCCTAAAAGTGATTTAAAACCGGAAACCGAGGCTCTAATCTGTGCTGCCCAAGACCAAGCATTAAGAATCGATTACATTAAATACAGAATAGACAAAATATCAGAAAGTGCAGAATTTGTGGACAAAATGGTGAAACCGTATGGTATATTATCAGTCAATGTATGCCACTACCCCAGAAAGCGTATAAGAGACGTCATGACAATATAGCAAGGATTGTCCATGGGGCACTTTGCAGCAAGTATGTGCTTCACAGAGCAAAATAGTGGTACAAACCTAAACCCGAAGGCATCATCGGAACTGATAATGCGAAGATCCTATGGGATTTTATGAGTCAGTTCGACCATGAGATCGAGAATCTACCAGCTCACCGCCTTAGTCTAGAAATACTACTACTACTACTACTACTACTACTACTACTACTACTACTACTAATAATAATAATAATAATAATAATAATAACCCTGATGCAATACCAGACACTGGCTCTCGTGGCTTCTGATCTTAACTGATTGGAAGTGTTATGTACATTTTTTTGTCTTGGTATAAAAGTTGGGCTACAGCAAATATTCTGCTCAATACCACAGATTGGCTTGTCAGTTGTTTGACCTAAATCAGTTGAGCATGTCTCTTAGTGGCTGATTATATGTGCATCTCTGATCACGAGCAGAAGTAGTTGGAGAGCATCATAGCCATGTGTTGGGAGGAATTCTTTGGAGTTTGAATAATTTACCTCTGGAAACATGGGTGTTTCATAGAAATGTAAATATTCACACTATGTTTTTGTTATGTAATGTTTACACTAATTCTGCCCGTTCAAAGCACCGTGTGTAGCCATTGTTGTAAAATTAGCCTACACAACAGTTATGCATATTGTTGGCAGGTAATCATGTTATAAAGGCCAGCGTTAATAATTCCTTCACCAGGATATCTCAGAGGAAACTATATGTACGATTATATATATGTATTTTTATTTATTTGAAAACCATTATTTTCTACATTATTTACATTATTTACATTATTTACAATTGACAGATATTAGTCCTTATCTTGTTTGTTATTAATGCAACGTTTCGGCTGATATACCTTCCAGCCTTCATCATATCCGTCAATTGTAAATAATGTACAAAATTCCTCATCTCTTAAATATAGAACTGCATTATTTTTCTGAACTCACAATTCTAACATGCATTATCTTAGAAATTTAAATAATAAAAAAACAACTGCAGGATGGGGACGGGGAGAATTCTTGCTACTAAACGTGAAGTGCTACAAACTAAATCATTAATACTACTTTCACATTAACTGGATCTGTCAAAATTAGAAAGTATTACAATTTGAAGAATTTGTAGAATTCATACAGAAATGGTTACACATACATAATAAAATATTCATCGTAATTACGATTATCAGAAATACAATTAGAATTCATAGAAATTGTAATGAAATAAGAACTAAAATGATACATTAAATTCGATATTTATGTACGTACCAGTATATTTATGCAAAGTCACTACCTCTCCAAATATCTAATTACGTGTTTCCGCATGTAAACTCACGCACACGCATGTGTGTGTATTTATAAACGTATACACACATATATATATGTACTCAGACACACACATGCATAAATATATATGTACACACACACACACACACACACACATTCATACATAAATACACATAGACGCACACACATGCGTACAAAGTGGTTCTGAACGGATTTTGATGCACCAAATCCGCTTATAGCATATAAGCCAGTCAAAGGTAATATTTCCTGAGTGTATCTTGCGGTAGGTTCGAATCTGGAACATTAAGGTTGGAGAGAGAATCTTAAGAATAATAAATTTCACGCAAACACACACACACACACACACACACACACACATTCACGTTACAGAAATCTTGCGTACTCGAAAATCTTGCTGTGCTAAGTAGTTCAATTTTTCCATTAGCTTCTGTGTTCGTTAACTTCTAAGTTGCATGGAAGTGGATGTGTAATATATTTCTTAATCATAATTCAGAGTTAAAAAAATATTGCCTATATATCTTTTACTTGTTTCAGTCATTAGACTGCGGCTATACTGGGGCGACACAAAAGATTTTAGTCGAGTGAATCGACCTCAGTACTTATTCTATCGGTTTCTTTTGCTGAACCGTTGCGTTACGGGACGTGTTCTCAACAACACCGGTTGTCACCGTTTCGTAAACTTCTTCGTGTAGTATTAATTTCAGTATTTATGAAATTATGAATACATGTTTGCATTAATGTGTGCTCAACATTATACAATATAATTGTATATTTGCAAATTAATGTAAATAAAGAAAGCTAACTCATCAGATTACTAGAAAATCATGCTTATATCAACAAACTAAACCTGATGCATCCACGATGGTCTGGGGATCTAAAGAGCCAGCTTTCTTTATTTGCATTATTTCGTGAGATTAAAATTGTACTGTATGATCCTGAGCACACATTAAAGCACACGTGTTCGTGTATGCCGACGAAATCTTTCTTCCCGATCCCGTTTTTTGAACAATGCTGTGACCTCGATTTCCTAAACGAACTGAGTTTATAAAACAATCCCTCTGCCCGAATGGGCAGGCTTTAGGGTCTCTACAGTTACACTGTTAGTTGTACACAAAGGCAGTTTTAGAAAACGATATGCAAACTATCACATCCAACACATCGACAAAGATAAACCCACTAAGTCTACTAGTTATGTATGGGATGCGAAGTAGTATGGAGTATCGTGTAAATGGATTAAATGGATGCAAGCTATATGTAGCTGCATATCATTTTAGATACAAGAATCCCACTACACTATTCAATTCTAGATCTGAAATTTTTAGCAATTGCAAGCACACAGACAAATTTCTTTTGTTGA
This sequence comes from Octopus bimaculoides, assembly GCF_046866305.1. Taxonomy (NCBI): domain Eukaryota; kingdom Metazoa; phylum Mollusca; class Cephalopoda; order Octopoda; family Octopodidae; genus Octopus; species Octopus bimaculoides. Next base: position 18,141,426 of record NC_142948.1, on the reverse strand, counting down.
GCTGGATGATAACATTCTTCGGATTGAGCAGCTGTCTTGTGAACTTTGTCCCCCGCCTCGTTGAATTATACTGCACTAACTAGATTAATTATAATTTCGAGGGACAAAGTGGATTGGAAACCTAGTTTCCTTTCTTTCCTTTTCTTTATTTTTCCATTTTTATTCAGAATTTGTTTTCTTGCTTCATATTTCGCATCAACTCTCTATCTGTTTTTCTTCTCGTGTTTTTTCATAGACTAGCATGTGCATTATGCCTGAAAGATTGCATGCAGACACAAGGCACGTTATATAAATCTTCCGTATTATTGTATTCCTACAGTATGAAACCATTAGTTACTCATATTCAAATACTGTGCAGATTAAATGATATCTGTCTGTCTGTCTGTCTGCCTGTCTGTCTGTCTGTCTATCTATCTATCTATCTATCTATCTATCTATCTATCTATCTATCTATCTATCTATCCATCTCTCTCTCTCTCTGTATATATATATATATATATATATATATATATATATATATATATATATATATATATATATATATATATATATATATATATATATATATATATACCAGAGTAAGTACATAAATGTGAAACAAAGTGGAAAAATAGTACTCGAATACCGGCGGTAGAATAATATGCTTTATTAAAAAAACAGCAAAAATATCACATTGTAACTCAGAATTTCACATTCTCGTTCGGCGGAATGGAACAAAATAAAGTTATATGCATAAATATACAATTACTTTGATAGATACATATTTGAAAATGGTTTTGTTTCATTGGTCCTTTCAACTAACGCTCTTTTCAATAACAGGTTTCATGAAATTACAATTGCGGTTCAAAATCATATTATTATAAAAATCGAAGAAAATCTTAAATCAAAAATAGCTTATGTAGAAGGAAAAATGACCTCAATACCCAGGGTAAATAATTAGTCGTAAAAAATAATAATAAATTTAAATAAATTAAAAGATTTATCCGTATAAAAAACTTTCACAAAGAGCTAACATTTTAAAATGCATATACATTTAGCAATACGCACTCATGTCAAGCAACCTATATATACATATATACACTAAACATACAGACATTGGTACATGGCTACATACATATACAGACAAATATAGACAAAACATGAATATATACAAATGCTTATATATGTATACCCGCGCACACACGCATGCGCATAATACCTCCTTGTGTGTGCGTACATAACTTAGTTGTTACAGGCGAGAGAAAGAAAACGAAAAGAAAATCAGAGAAAAACACGTGGTGGGAGAAAAAAAGAAGTAAAGAAAAAGAAACAGAAAATTAGAAAGAAAAATAAAATAAATAGCGGTAGAGAGTAAGCTGATTTGGAAGTTGGCGTTCCTAAAAAGCATCTTACGAATGTTAGCTACTTCCTTCAGCTTGCAAACGCACACATATAAAACGACATGCATATCTACATAAATACAAACATACATACCAATACATACACATAGAGGCACGCATACAAATATACAAATAAATATATCCATATATATATATATATATATATATATATATATATATATATATATATATATATATATATATATATATATACATATACATATCTTAACACCAAGATAAATATAAACACCATAACGTATATACGCATACAAACATTTTATAAAAAACTATCTGGTATATAGAATATTAAAATAATGAAATTGTACCATAAATTAATACAACATAATTAAATGTAATATAAAATAGATATATAAATTTTGAAATAGAAAATTTGAATATATAAAAATGAGTAAAAAATAAAACTCGGTGAAACTTAAGGTTAAATTTGTAAAACAGTCGAAGGCCTTCTTAAAAGTCGGATGTAAAATAGAAAATGTGAGGTCGAAATATTTACTAGCTTTGTAATACAAAAATAAGTATATATAAGATGTAACAGCAAATTCAAATGCGAAAGTCAAAATTTTCCAGAAGTCAAAATATTTTACCCATACGATATTTTTTCGGTTGACATTTTAAACCTCGTAGCGCGCCTGCAGGAATTTAAGTGCTCGTATTTCCGGTTTAATGCATGTTTATCCTGGAGCAGGATGAAGAACTTTTCTGAGTGCCAAAGATTATATTTCATAGGTCTTCTATGAGCGCCATACTTGTACGATGGTGCTTTTTCCAAAATTGTCCAACTGATATTGAAAGGACGGGTGTTATTCACCTTCCGTTGTCAGACATGTTTTGCAAGACTTGTTGCTATTCTCGGGGTATCGGAAAGAATTTCAGCGAGAATAAAACCGAGTCTTGAATGAATTTTCCGTAGTTCCTGGGTAAGTTTTATATTTTTGTTAGCCATATATTTGTACTTTAGCTCTATAATCAATTTCTTTTTCAAGACCTTTTAACGGAAAACAAGTCTTATCTTTGAAATTGCAGTTCTTCAGATTAGATTCAGTATTGTGGTTGTTTGTAATGATTTTCGTCTTATGCTGATTAATAAAAGAGGCGAAGCTTTTGCATCAAATGTAGCTAGCCTTCAGCACTCTCCTATTAAAAATTCTATAGAACATATGGCTAAATTGAAAATGTTTAGAAACTAATTTAAAGAATTCCCTACCTCTATTAGTTTTTACGGCAATATTAAATGCCAGATTCAACCACAAAACTTTCCTAGTTCTAGTTTTACGTGGTCTATTATTGTTAGAATTATTTTGACCATACTGAATCTCCGCCGAGATCTACTTTTCCTTAATGTATTATTACGGCGCGGCATTTTGAAATGCTGTCTCATCTGAAGATATTGGTGATATGCGCCTTCCTATATTACTAACTAGGTTCTTAAGAATTACGGGTGGATAATTTGATTCTTTGCTAACATAACATCATTGGGATTGCAATAGGGTTTACATTTGTCTAATTACAAATCGAAGTTGATATCTAAAAAAATCTACGTTATCAAAATTACTTTTTGTCGCAATCCGTAATCCGTAAGCCCATTCTTCTAAATTATTAAAATTTATTACTATTTTTACCACTAATTCTTTATCCTGGATAGTCAGGTCTTTTTTCCTTCTACATAAGTTATTTTTGATTTAATGTTTTCTTCAATTTTTATAATAATATGATTTTAAAATGCAAATGTAATTTCATGCAACCAGTTATTGAAAAAAACTGTTAGTTGAAAGGACCAATGAAACAAAACCATTTTCAAATGTGTATCTATCAAAGTAATTGTATATTTATGCATATAACCTTCTTTTGTTTCATTCTAAACAAAACAGTCCACCGAACGGGAACGTGAAACTGATAACAGTTTTGTGATAGTTTTGCTGCTTTTTAAATAAAACATTCACATAGCAGTTTGTATAAATATGCATATATATGCAGTGTCTTGCAGATAAATTGAGACAATTTTTACGATGCATAAAACTGGTTATAAAGACTAATATAATAGTAGTAGACAGATATAATTTTAATGTAACATTTATTACAACAAAAAACTTTATCACTCAATATGGCCGTCCTTTGGGGCAATTACTGCCTCCACACGAGAACGAAAATTTCTTGCGTTGCCGCAACCTCCACCCTTTTTGATTTTGCGTGTCGCACGCAAGATGCAGGTCTTCAAACTATTGACACTCGAGTGTGGTGAAGCATTGATCCTTGCTTGGCCCTCACAAAGAAAGTCTGAGTTGCTTTTGACCCATGGCGTGGTGCAGAATCCTGGATAAGCACCACATTATCAAGCCTAAACTTCTACTCCATCTAAGGTAACAGAGAGTTCTTCAGCGTGTCCAGATACTCCTTTGTGCGTGATTTTAAAGCCAGACTCAAAATTCCATCATAGATGCAAGAGTCTTAGTCTCAAACATAGTGGGACGTCAGAAGGACTGTATGTATTCACTCGAGAATTTCTGAGGTTCACTTCAGCCTCCACAGTGAATTACTTCTCATCCACAAACATGAGTCCTTCCTGTACCTCGATACCTGATGAATGACAGAAGCTTTACGAGTCCAACAGCTATTTCTGGGGGCTTCATGGTCCAAAGTATTGCTTGTAACTTGATTCCATCATCGGACACCACCAGCCTTCTTCTTCAGGGAAGAATTTTACATTTGAAGTGTTGACAGAATGGAGATTAAAGATGGAATGATTTTATCGAGAACAAAGTGTATTAGAAAGAGGAGTTGAGACCTGTTTAGATAGAGAGTAGTAGGAAGAGAAAATAGATTTGGGGATTAGGGTTAATAATGAAGTTGGTGACAGTAGTACAGGGGAAGGTGGGAGGAAGGGAGAAGGGTGGTTTAGTTAGTACGTGAAAGACCACGTTTATGTTAGTTTGTATGAAGGCTGTAGAGTTAAAGATTGAGATAGAGAAACAGGGATGTCTATTTGAGGGAAATGATTTGACTGGTTCAGTAGCTGGAGGGCGAGATGTTGGTCAACAGTAGTTGTTACTGGGACAAAGGAATTGGGTTGGTATTCGAGGGGGTGGGGTGGGATGTTATGGTCAATAAGGGAGTATGGAATTGAACAGAGGGGTGTGGGTAGGGAGGGGTAGAGGTAGAATGGTTAGTCTTCAAAGGATTGGGGTATTATGTACTTTTGACATTGGAGAGGGTGGAGAGGCTAAGAGCGATGTGTGAAGTTGTTGATTTGAAGAATCTGGAAGAAATTGGAGATGTATGTAAGAGAGAGAGAGAGAGTAGGATGGGGTGGGGTTTAACATTTTTTAAGTAGTAGGTTGCAAGGCTAACTCTATCTTGGCTTAAGGTTTTTTGGGGTATGGAAACAAATAGGATTATAGAGATTTGGCGAAGTGCATGGAAGATGAGTAGTACCTGTGTTTACAAGAATACCACCATGCTAAAGATAACAGTCAAAACCTGACTCTAAAACCATATAGATTAATGCATACAGCACCAAGAGAGAAGACAAAGAGACAAATATTATTTGTCTCTTTGTATTTTGAATTACTTGATGTGGTTTGAATGAATGAATTATTTGATGTGGTTTTAGAGTCAAAGAAACTGTTAAGTAATGAGGAGTTATGAAGGCGAAGAATGGTTAATGGTTCTTTTAGACATAACTTACATTTGATGATGTTTACATTGTATGGGGAAGCTTCGCTTACTATGGACCAGGATAGGATGTATAAAATATTTTGGCATTTGAGGTTGTGTTTATACGTAGCTAAGGAGGTTGACAATTTAGTATTTGGGTTGGCGAAAGAGTTTATGTGTGCATAGTAGCAGCGATTGGAATCTACATTGTAACCGATATATACCTTTGCTCGTTCGTGGTCTTATAATATGGCACCTGTAGATTACATTTTTGTGTAGACAGCAATCTCCAAGAAGGTATAACTGAGATACGAAACAATTAAAAGTTTTCTTATCTGCTTCGTGATTGGGATTTACTGCTAGTGAGATTGAGCTCGGTTGGTTCATTGCTAGTGGGGGAGAACCAGAAATGTAATCTGTATTTGTATTGAATTGGGAGGTGGTATCGCAGGTAGTAGTTGTTGTTGCGTAGGTAGGATTGTGGAATGATGGCTTGAGTCTTGTATTATCTAACTGAGTGGAGTTAAGGGTTGTGTTATGGCTACTATGTTGGCTAACTTGGGGTGCAGTGTGAGAGTTCAGGGAACGGGTGTTAATGTTTGCGTTTCTTCGAAGAGATGATTATGGATCCTAATTAGGTGTGGTAGAGTAGGAGATTTTCCCTGATGATTTGTTAAAGGTAGGATAGTATGTGTGCTGTAGTAGAAAATTAGAATTTAGGATTTAAAGAAGAGTTTAGGTGGCGATTTAACTTGGCGAGAGAAAAGTGCAAACCATAAAATTTCCCGCTTCCTGGCCTTAGAATGTTTAGAGTGTGTGTGGTCGTAGTGGGTTGATCAGGGCGTGGTGCTTGTAGTTGTTATAGGCTCGGAGTGCCCAGTGGCGCGGTCGAGTGGGATGTGTCAGGTTTTTTGGGGGATTTGTTGGATTGGTGTAGAGTAGATTCAGGGTTAGTATTGAGAAAGATATGTGCTATTTTAGTTTTAAGCTTAGTGTTTGGGGATATAATAGATATTTTCGTGGATGCCGCTTATTTAGAGGTCCTGATTATAATAAACGGTATGAGTGTTAAAAATTTCTTCGTTAGCAGATAAGTTAAATATTCTGATAGATATGCCTGTGACCACGCTATTAAAGGTAAGTTTAGAGTGTTTAGAGAGAACGTTTATGCATTGTAAAGATTGGTTGGGTTTATGGAAAGGGTGGTATAGATTAATGTTTAAGTCGAGAGTTATAGTTTAAAAAAAAATTGTATAGGAGTTTCTTGGCAACTTCCACTGACGGTCGAGATAAACCAGTTGCTGAAAGGAGTCCGTCATCCCTGTATAGTCCGCCAGATAAGTTGGAGAAGTATTGTTTAATTTGGGAGAGAAAGAATAGGCCAAGAAGGTCAGTAACCAGGACTGAGTACGATGCACCCATAGTTATATCGAAGAAATCTGTAGAGGAGTTGCGGGTTCAATTAGTATCCTTAAAGTTAATTAGTCTTCTTCGTAGCCAGGATGATATTGATGTCCAATCGTGAAATGGGAACATTTTCGGGCTAAGATTATGACTTTATCTAAGAGAATTGGTGATATTGATGAATAACAATTACGAGTATTATTCATCAATATTATTCATATCAAATAATAATTTGATATGTCAAACTGAAGGAAATGGGTGTGTTGTTTATCATGAAGAGAGTGAAGCCAAGTGATGACGTATTCAGTGCAATTCGAGAGTGGAAGCTTAACATTAGTTCTAACAAAGGACAGAATACTGTCAGTAATGCATTTAATAATTCTACCTAGGTCAGATTTTGTGGAGCAGATGAGTTGAATGGAAGGCTTGGAGTAGAAGTTGGACTTGTGGTCCTTCAGAGTGAAAAGGTAGAGTTTTAGTTGTATATGGTTAGTTTTATTTAGTAGATTTAGATCAGCGATGAGCTTATAATGGATGTTTTTAATCTCTTGAAGAACATTTCTATGTGCATGTTTATAATTTGTGTTTAGTTCCTCTGATATGAGATTAGTGTATGTTTCCAAGGAATGGGAGCAGAGATTGCCTGTTTTGTAAGAAAAGACGTGCAGTTGTAGTGAAGTCCTTATTTTATATGTAATTTTGGATAGTCCTTTGTGGAAGGAATTAGTATAATTAGAAAATTTAGTGTATTTTTAACATACGTAGTAGATCTTTCTCAAAATTAGCTAATGCAGAGTTTGGTAGTAACGGGATCGGGATATTTTTTGTGTACATGCTCAAGAATTTCTTATCGATGAGTGTTATCTATATGTAGCACTCGGTTGAGAGCAAAATTTATATAGTTTATAGATTGGAGACAAGGTATTCCTTGTATAGAATACACCGCGGAGTGCACAAGAGATTTGAACTTAAGCAGATAGAATATTAAATGTAAGGACAAGCAAGTTAGGCAAGTCTATATACAAAAAATATTAAATTCATTTAATACGAAACACACACACACACACACACACACACACACACACACACACACACACACACACACACACACACACACACATATATATATAAGGGGAGAATTCACGAAAAAACAAAGGACGAAGACAGGTGGTGTAGACAACAAAGAGATGCATTAGTTTAACGCTCGGGAAGTGAACAAGTCTTTAACGTTTCGAGCCTACGCTCTTCCACAGAAAGAAACACAGAAAGAAACAAGGAGAGAAAATAAAGAATGTGTAGAGGCTAGCGATCTATCATGGCGAATGATATTGACCGTTGACTGAACACTATTCAATTTTTTTTCTCCGTGTTTTTCTCGTTGTCTCCGTATTCTTTCTGTTGAAGAGCGTAGCTCGAAACGTCAAAGACTTTCAAGAAGAAACAATTCTGTTGGGCTAGTTAGCCGTTGTTTTATTGTGTGGAGGTTATGTAATGGGTCATTGTGGAGGTTGAGGTTATGTAGTGAGTCATTGTGAATGTTATGTAATAGTCATTTACGTACGTTTCAATCTAGCCAATAGTTTGGCAGATCTCATCAGAATGTTGAGGAGTATGTTAAGAGTTCGTTGTGCGAGGGATGTAGGAGAAGTGATTGGTGGGTATATTAATGTATATGGTGGTGTAATAATATCGATAGGTAAAGAAAGCCTTACGCTTTAGTTGAAGTTGTGTTGGTCTTCCTGTAAGGGGATGTAAGATGGGTGCTATTTAAGTTCATTATTCCGGTTTTAATCAAATGCATCTCCACGTGATTTTATGATTGAGGGATCCGTCGTATATTTATAGCACCGGTGGAATTAGTACAGGGAAGCAACCTTAAATTTAGGTGAAAAGGGGGCTAACTCTGGTCTTATTCGTATCTACTTATAATTAATAATACTTAGAGGGAAAGTTCTTTTATGCTTATTTAGTTTATCTTAGGAGGTGTAGTGTATTATATATTTAATTATACTTGGAGAATGAGTATTTAGTAGCGTGAAGACAGATTAGACTAGATTCATATCTCCTGTTTAATAGGTCGTTCTTAGCCGTTAGGATCTCAAGGCACTCGGTTAAACAGAGCTGACAGCGTCTGTTAGTTGGGTTATAGGAATTAGCTACTTTTAGTATGTGCCACTTTAGTTTATATTCTATCTTATTGTCGTTTAGTTCCCAGATATACCTACGAAGCCGTGTTGAATTTGCCTTATTTCTGTTTTTAAAACTAGATAAGTGCTCATTATATCTAAGACGTATTTGGTTTTTCGTGGTCCCAATGTAAGATTTAGTGTGGCTGTTTGGTAAACTATATTATCTGTCTTGCATCTATTGGAGAAATTACATTTATTCCTGTCTCTACAGCCACATAGGTTGTAAGGGGTGTCTATGTCTGTGTGTTGTTGTGTGGTCCTATTGTTTTTTTGGTGTGCGTCCCTCCTAGTAAGGGGTGTTGGATTAGGGTTGGAGTTAGTTCTATTATTTGGGGGGGGGGGTTGTTGATTTGGTTGTTCGTGGCGTTTCTAGCTGTATAGAATGCGTCTAATTTCTTATTATTAATAGATGCTATGATGGTAGCTAAGTTACATGTCAGGCTGTGGCCTATTCTTATTTTGTTCTTAAATATTTCTGCGTATTTATTGTTCACATTGAGGTGTTTATCTATTATGTTCATTAGCGAGCGGACTATGTTAGATTTATATATATATATATATATATATATATATATATATATATATATATATATATTAAAACTTACTTGGAAGAGGATGCGTGGTGTTCAATCATATAATAATATAAATAATAATATAAATAATATATATATAAATAGGATAGAATAGTGGGAGAAGAGGAGGTAAAAGAATAAGAGAGAGAAAAGGAAGAAAAACGAAAGAGTAAAAAGATCTATAGAGTGCGCATCAGAATTATTAAGATAAAACTTACTTGGAAGAGGATGCGTGGCGTTCAATCATATAATGATATAAATAATATATATTTATATATATGCATGTATACATACGTATATGTACATACTTACATCTATACGTATACATATATGCATATGTGGGCACAGGACATCACGAAACGAGTACAACAAAAAGTACGAAGCACGAGAACATGGAACATGAACTATTCTTTCGAACAACGAATGAGACAATTGGAAAACAAAACAAATGACATAAAGAACGAGCCTTCATCAGTTGTTGGCTGTTTTCTAGTCTCGTATTTCGAGCATTTAACATGAACGCCACGCATCCTCTTCCAAGTCAGTTTTATCGTAATAATTCTGAGTGGATTCCTCTTATGAGTGGATTCCTCTTATGTATTTAAATATACATTGTACCTTATGAGTAATTCATAGTCTTTGGACTAAACTTTTATACGCTAGCCACTGGAAATGAAAATTTTTATTAATTTCCATTCCCCTTTGATATGATAATTATAGTATTATAAGGTTTTGGATAATTTTCGAATTTTAAAAGTTGGCATTTTTTTATTGCCGGCGAGGAGCTGCGCCTGCACAGCAGATCTGAAAAATTAGGATGTATAAACCAGAGGCATAGAATTGATTGCCTCGTGTTTATATATATTTAGTCTTAGGTGTACCTATTGAAAACAACTTCAACTAGCAAATTATCTTATTTGCTAAACTAAAGTCAGAACCCAATTGGTCCAGGAGAAATGGTAAAACTTTTTATTTTTCATTTCGTTCCTTTCGGGATTTTTTCCCTAATTTTTGGTTCTCGAACCTAGCTGTTCTTTCTAGCGTAAGGAATCCCATGAGTGGATTCCTCTTATGTATTTAAATATACACTGTACCTTATGAATATATATATATATATATATATATATATATATATATATATATATATATATATATATATATATATATATATGTGTGTGTGTGTGTGTGTGTGTGTGTGTGTGTGTGTGTGTGTTTGTGTGTTTGTGTGTGTGTGTGTATAAATCCATATTAATTATTGCTTGTATTTCTTGATACAACCCTCTGTTTTTATTGTTAGTAGATATATATTTAAATATGCTGCAATGTGTGATATGTCTGACTCCAAAGAAGAAGAATTGTTGGAGTGTTAATGATTTAAGCCTCTGTCGCTAAAACTTGATTTAATGTTTCAAGAAGTACTGTTTCAAATGATGTTGGCATCCCAAACTCCGTCTCTCTCCAATCATGATAAGCAGAAAAGTGATGTATAGAGTATCAGAAGTCAGAAGTGGTCAATGGCTCAATGGAACAGTGTATCTTCTCTGATGACTCCTCATTCACCATTTTCCCTTCTTCGGTGCAAATTTATGTCGGAAGACAGCCAACCAAGCCTTCATTCCTGACTCTTTGGTCCCCACCTATGAAGTATTCAGGTGACTAGGCAATGATTTTGTCAGTCATATCATGAGACTGTCGTAGGCTATTAGTTGCTCTACAGAGTAGTGCTGTATTGTTTTTGTGTGTTTGTATCAATAATATATGTGGAGTGTGTACGTGTGTGTTGAATTGTGTTGGTATTTATGTATAGTTTGTTCGAAAGAAAGCAGCACTTGTGTATACAAATGCATTTTTATGTGTCGGCAGTAACTGTTAAAGTACGCGGGATTATTGGAATGCCATGGTTTAGTTAAGAGAGGAGGTTGTGTATAATTAGAAAGCGGTTGTTGAAAAGTAGGTTAAGAAATGATGCTGGGTGGTTTGAAGGAACCAAAAAGGAAAGATTTAGGGAAACGGCCGAGAGACACTGTGAAATAATTTAAGGTATCCTTATGCTTACTCCTACTTGAAATATTTTAATAGCAGAAACAAGCTAAGTTGTCAATATTGCTTAACCGAACTTCAATTTTTAAAAAATGATAATCTTTGCAATTGAGTGGATAAAGCGAAATATTTGCAATGTAATTTTCAAGAGATATTTCCGGCATAGAGAGTTGTAAACGAGAAGTTTTTGGCACGAGCACATTCCTTATTTTACTTTTTGATTTTGTTTTTCGTGTTCTTTATATATTTCACTTTTCTTTGTCGCGTTGTGACTGTTCACCATACACAGGTTTATGAATGAAGAGCGTTTTCTTATAGGCTTTTGAAACTAATGTTATTTCCTCACACTATAGATTCATTCAATCGTTTTCTCAATTTCTCATCACATTAACGTTTTCTTTAATACATATTGTTGTATTTTGTAGTATTTTTACAAGGGAATTGCATTTTCTGAAGATCCTAAAATGCTGCAATTATTATAATTGAATTACATTTTAATTTATTTATTTTAATTTAATATATTTGCCTTACAGCTAGTTTGTTTTATCTTTGCATATTTAGATGAATTATCATCGCATATCTCATCGTGGCATACATATGCAATCAAATATATTTTATGCATATGAATTTATCTTTACACATGCATCAAATCAACGATTTCTTCTTTATCTTCGTTATCTCAGTATTCGTAATAAGGATTTCCTGTTTTATAACTGATATATCTTTACAAGATACATTATTTAAATATGAAACTCAAAGTACGTGAAAGTTGTGTCAATGTACACTTTTGCATATCTATATATATCTATACATACATACAAGCATACATGCTTGCATACATACATATACACACGCATATATGTTTGTATGTATGTATGTATGTATGTATGTTTGTATATGTGTACATATACATATATATATATATATACATACATATATATATATATATATATATATATATATATATATATATATATATATATATATATATATATATATATATATATATACATAGGCGTTTACGCTATGCGTTATGAATTATTAATGATAGATAAATCTCCAGTTGAACATCTACATACACTCATGGTCAAATTCCTCAATACTTTAAAATACATTCGAAAATCAAATTCTATTTCTTACTCTAAAGATCGCATCTTCTAATATCTTAATTGTCAGTAAGTTTCTTAGTTATGGTCCCTATTTCTGTGAATGGTTTGCGCTCATTTTTCCCTGTAATTCGGTGGTTCTCAACCGGTATGCATATGGCTCTTGGGGATCCTTATAAGACTTTGTTGGTAAAATTTATGTGCAATAAATTTGTTATTCTTGTACAACATATCAAATATTTTAAACAATGGTTTTATACAGTTCCTAATAATATTTAATTATAAGAGTATAAGGACTTTTTAAAACGCCGAATGACTATTAAGGTTGACCTGAGTAAAATAGGAATCAAAGGTGTTCATAAGCAAAATATGGCTGAGAAACACTGGTGCAAGTAGATTGTAACCTATAGGTTAAGAAATATTATTCATCGCTAATTTTGCTTTTGTTCAATTGAATATAAAACAATTATCTTCATACAAAAAGAGTAATATATTAATATAGATTACTGACATAAAATTGACGTCAGTAATGTATATTACAAACTTTCGCGAGAACAAAATAATCCTTTTTTGGAAGAGTGGATCAAGCAGAATTTAAATCTATGAATAATTACATGTAAAAAGTTGGTGGAAAAACATTTTGCATAGAAAAAGTCGAAGGCTGTCCCTCCAAATCACACACACACACACGCACACCCACACACACGCACGCACACACGCACACACACACACACACATCTTTGTGGTGGGGGCAACCTTCGATTTATATATGTGTGTGTGTTTATGCATGTATGCATGTGTGTGTATGCATATATGCATGTGTGTGTGTTGTCCTTGTTTTTGTTGTTTGAACGTTTTTTATTAAAGATTTTGTTCTCATTTCTGACATTTAGCTTATTTCTTCGATCTAAAATTCAGTTGCAAGAAAAAATACGTTAGATTTGATATACATACAAGGATATATGCATTCACACATAATACACACACGACTATACAAACTAGCTAATGTTTAAATGCCAATTTTACTGAGATAAACTGTATTGTCCTGGTGATGTTTATGCTGCTGTTTGCACATTAGCCTTTGCTGTGCGTTGTTTTATCTTCTGGTGCCGTCCTCCCTTTCCTCTATCTGTCACGTCCTTATCAGGCGATGGATGGATGAGCCGATAGGGTGTGGTCGTTTGATCGTGAATACTTAGGTATTTACTCAATGCTGTCTAAAAGCCTTATCATTTAGCCAAATCGAATGAACTGAAAAATTTTCTTTGGCTCCTAAACAGAAATTATATGTGTGAACGTGTGTGTATATCTTTGATCTTTTACTTGTTTCAGTCATTTGACTGCAGCTATACTGGGGCAACGCCTTGAAGGGTTTTAGTCAAATGAATCGATCCCAAGACTAATTTGTTAAACCTAGTACTCATTATATCGGTGTCTTTTGCCGAACCTATACATTACGGGGACGTAAAAGCACCTACACCGGTTGTCAAGTGGTGGTCGGAGATAAAAACGTGCGCACGCGCGAGCACACACATACACACACATACGACGGGCTTCTTTCAGTTTCTGTCTACCAAATGACTATAGTAGAAGATACTTGCCCAAGGTGCTACGGAATGGGACTGATCCCAGAACCTCGTGGTTTAGAAGTAAGCTTCTTACTACACAGCCACCCACACCTGTGTATGTGTGTATATATATATGTGTGTGTGTGTGTGTGTGTGTGTGTGTGTGTGTGTGTATATACTGCGTATCCTGACATCATTCACGTATATTTCTACGTTCCCGCGCTCAAATGAATTTTCATTACACAAGAGAGTTAACCCGTAGCTAGGATCCTGACAGTTGCTAATACTCCAAGTCAAAGTAGACTTGGGAATAATAGTGATTAAGACGTGGTTGCACTGCTTAAAAATTTGGGACAGTCAAACCAGAGCGTCACTATTGCATGCAATATAAAGTCATAAACAAAAAGTCATTTTAACGTCATACACAGAAAAATACTAGCACATAGGCATAAGACTAGTTCTCAAACAGACTATAAGCATACCATAAATATTGAGGGTACGTCATTGATGTAGTCGCGATTAGTGATATGTGGACTCTGACAGAGAAACTAAAAACTGCAGTCTGGTTCAATCAACACATTAAACAAACACTCGAATACTTAGTTGGTATAATAAGAAAATGGTAGTGATGGTGTGTTTATTTGAATTTTTATTGGTGTAACGATCCTCCCTAGACACACACAACATGATTTCTTTTAACCCACGGATTCTTATCGTGAATATTGCAAACCAAAGGCAAAAGCAATATGTGTGTGTGTGTGTGTGTGTGTGTGTGTGTGTGTGTGTGCGTGTGTGTGTGTGCGTGTGCGTGTGTGTGTGTAGTTCAAAATTACAGAAAACAAAAGATGAAGACAGGTGAGGGGTAAAACAGGAAGGTGTATTAGTTCGACGCTCGGAAGAATGGAAAAGTCTTTGACGTTTCGAACTTACGCTCTTAGACAGAAAAGACTGAGAGGGAAAAATGGAGAGGGAACGAAAGAGCACGAAGACAGAAAAAAAGTGTATGGATTAGCGTTTCAACCTGATATATAGCTATACACACATCACATGCACAAACACACACACACACACACACACACACACACACACACACACACACGCGCGCGCACATGTCTATGTGGCGCAGGTGTGGGTGTGTGGTGTAACATGCGTGGTCTTGTGCTAAGAAACTTCTTTCCCAACCACATGATTCTGGGTTTAGTCCCGCTGCGTAACAACTTGGTAAATGTCTTCTACTAAAGCCTTGTGAGTCGATTTGATAGACGGAAACTGAAAGAAGCTCGTCGTATATATATATATATATATATATATATATATATATATATGTATGTGTGTGTGTGTGTATGCATATATTTATGCGTGTGTAACTTTGCGTCTATGTTTGTCCCCCTACCATCACTTGACAACCGATGTTGATTTGTTTACGTCCCCGTTACTTAGCGTTTCGGTAAAAGTGATCGATAGAATAAGTACTAGGCTTACAGAGAATAAGTCCTGGGGGCGATTTCTTCTACGAAAATATCCTTTAAGCGGTGCTCCAGAATAACTTCAGTCACATGACTGAAACAAGTAAAAGAATAGAATAATAAAAGAATGTAGGAATACACGGTGAAGCAAAGGAATACGAATCATACAGTGTCATTTCAACTTTACATAATTCAGTCTTAACGGCAGCTATAAATCCCTCTTGTATTGATAACCTTGGCGCCAGTGTGTCAGAAGTGGTCGTTTCACTCTACTGAACATGCGCTCCTTAGCGAATATTTGAGCAACCGTCAATGCAATAACTCATTTTTACCTTATGACATAATGTATTTGGTTGTGTATAAATAATTGCATATTGTTAAATATTTGAATTTAAAATTCAATCTTAATTATATATTTATTTTATACGCCCGTCAAATTCTATACTGAATTATAAAGAAATAGGAAAGGAAATAGAAAAAAAAACGGAGCAAAGCCAAAACAAAATATTATGTAATACCTGTGCAATTATAGTATTTGAATATATGTATAAAAATATGAAAGCGAGCCGTCAAGTTTTTGACATGCTGTCATTTATTATGAGAAAATAAAAGAGATTTACAACGAAAAATATTTTGAATGAAAATTATTTCCTGTCAGGTTTTTCCAAGTCACAGGCGTGGCTGTGTGGTAAGATGACTACTTCTAAACAACATGGGTCCGTGGATCCGACTCGGAGTTGGTTCTAAACCCCGAGTCGAATCTACGGTTTAAACTGGATTTGTTACACATTACAGTATGCTACCAACACATTATAACTTCATGGTTGTTTTGCCTCATTGTGCATTTTATGTTATTGCACCTAGCTATTTCTAGCGTCCTACTTATTGACGCGCCTAGGCTATTAATACAAGAGGGATTTATAGCTACTGTTAAGACTGAATTATGTTAAGTTATAAAGTTCATTAGAACCTAGGCGCATCAAGACTTAGGTTCTAATGAATTCTATAACTAAGCTATTTACCTATCTATCTCATAATAATCCTGCTTGTCATTCCATTACTTAGCCCGTCGGTAACGCTTTCACGTAATTAGAGAAAAAGTAGGAGAAAGAAAAGAGGGAGAAAAAAGAGGAAGGGAAAAAGAGGGAGAGAGAAGCGCCCATGACGTCGTTGTCAAGTGGTGGTCGGAGATAATTACGTCGTTAAAAAAGTTAGTTGAAGTTAGTGATGATATAGAGGAGGGCAGTTAGGAATATAATTTTAGCAGAGGGGTGATGTCTGATGATAAAGTTAAAGAAAGAGAGAGAGAGAGAGAGAGAGAGACAGAGAGAGAGAGAAAAAAAATTGAAAGAGAAGAGGTAGAGAGAGATAGAGGGGAAGGGATGATGATGGTGGTGTTGGTGCTGATGGAGGCTGAATGGTGGAGGTTGCGATGGTGGTGGTGAGTGAATAGCGAAAAGTGTATTAAAAAAAAATTGAACTAAGTTTTTATATCACCTATCACTTAACGCATGCGTATAAGTGCAATTTCGTGAAATATTCGCGCTTATTTATGTCAGATATATGCAATTTAACTAAACGTTGTATCATATGTAAGGGACATTTTTTTCTTTATGGGAGAAATGGAAAAATTATAGTTAATATTTATTTTATGAGTGCTGTGTACTAAGTCTATAAAATTGTGCATAAGTTATACATATAAAGGGCATTAAGTAATCATCATATTCCAAAGAAACGATCCACAGAGAAGAAACACTTCCCCTCACATGTTCTAAAGACTGCTAAAGTTGTTTCAACCGCAGGGAAGGTGATTACCTAAGTTGTGGAGGACGCAAAAGACATTGTCTTTTTTGACTATTTTCAAAAGAATTCATACCGTCAATAGAGAGTACACACACAGACACAGACACAGACACACACACACACACACACACACACACACACACACACACACACACACACACACACACATGCATATATATATATATATATATATATATATATATATATATATATATATATATATAACATGTTAAGGTTATCTCTACAGATTTGCTATAGAAAGTATAGCCAGCACTATTTTTTCATCTTCTATCGCATTGGTCAGTAGAAGCAAGATCATGTGAGAATGATCGATGATGGAGATCTTCCAACTCCAAATCCTGTGGTTTCGCCAATGTCATTTTTGCGATATCTGGTCTGGCATTGTCTTGCAATAAAATAGGAGTGGATTTATTGACTAATCTAGGCTGTTTGTTTTTGTAAATTTCTGCTTCATTTGTTCCAGATGACATCAGTATACTTCCGCCGTGATTGTTGAGCCAGGTTTAATGAAATCAAAATGGATCATACTGCGCCAGACCACCAAACACACACCAATCAGCTTCTTTTGATGAATTTTTCTTTCTGGACGGTGTTTGGATGACTCGTCTTTGTCCAACCATTGTGCCGAACGTTTACGGTTGTTGTATTCGATCCATTTCTCATCACACGTAACAATTCGATTCAAATATGATTCATTTTTATGACGAGAAAGTAGCATAATGCAAGATTCCAAACGTTGTTGTTTCTGATTTTCATTGAGTTGATGTAGAACACGCTTATCCAACTTTTATATTTTATCGATTTGAACTAGTCGAGTCAACATTGTTTGCTTGGTAACACCAAACATTTACGATAATTCACGGGCACTTTGAGATGGTTCTGACTCGATGGTGGCTTTCAGTTAGTCATTATCCACTTTTCTATCTGGTCGATCGCGTTGGTCATTTGTGAGGTCAAAGTTACCAGATCGAAATTTTTCAAACTAATTTGATACTGTCTGCTGCATAATAACATTAGAATAAAATACTCCATTAATATTCCAAGCTGTCTGTGAAACTGTATTTACAAGAAAGAACTCATATTTTAAAAGTGTACGAATTTCCGACTTATCCATTTCTAAACAAAAATAGCAAAAAATGATTTATAAATACTTTATAAAGCGCAAAATGAGTTACAATAAAAAGATATATGTGTCAGCTTTCTAACAAAAAATAAAGATTGTCAAAATATAATAATGACGCAAAATGAGCAGCTGCCAAATTTTACCATATATCTTACTACAACTTTCATACATGACGACCTAATATATATATATATATATATATATATATATATATATATATATATATATATATATTACATACATAATATTACAGTTCAATATGTAACCACATGTGTTCCCTCCGTTTTCCTTTTCTCTTGGACTTTCTTCTGTCTCCTGTTTCTGGCGAAGAGCTTTGCTCGAAACGTAAAACTACCTTTCTTTCCCTTCCTGACCGTCTGATAACACTTTGCATGTACCGCGTCCTCGCGTTGTTGTTTTTTCTTGTGATTGTTCTTCGATTTGTTTTTGATTCATTGTACCTTTTGATCTCTCTCTCTGTTTCCAGTCGTCTGTTGCATATTTTTCTCTTCCCTCCCATAAAACATTACAGCCATTCCTATATCCTTTGTGCTAATTTGGAAAAACTCTTTTTTTTTTGTGTTTTGTATTTTAGAAGAAACAAATAATCTTGCTACTACTGAAGGAAGGAAGAAGTGACACCTTGTTTAAAAGCATAAAGATGGGTTATGTATTTACAGAAATGAAAGTGCTCTGTTCCCTAAAACATATGCTAATTAACATAATCATGCATATCAATTGTAGCAAAAAGCGTGTTAGAGCCAAATCTGACAATTTGCATAAAAGAAAAAGAAGACACAATATTCCATTCATAAATAAAATTATTTATAAAAAAACATCAACGAATATCAACCAAATTATGGGTGGGAGATAAAAGTTCACACATGTAGCCGCCTTCAGCTTCCACCATGGCCTGAAGATGGTTCCGAAACCTGGTTCATGCATTCCTCATTGTGTTCATAGGAAGATCGCCGAACATCCTGATCTCGGCCACCAGCTCGGCAGAACGTTGAGAGTCTTTCTCCCCCACCCCTCCCCCACCACGCATAGTAATCCATGAGATTACTACACTCACGGGAATTAAAAGGCCAGAAATTGGGGCTGGTTAAGTCGAAGAAATTCGTGGTCAATCACTTATGACTCGGAGGTAAGGCAAGAAGCTGGATCCTGTTGATATAGATATGGCCTTCCAGCAACTGCCCCCTCTTGTCTCCAGCAGCTTCACATAGCCCTCTGAATTGATGTGGGAATGCTCTTCAGCATCTGGATGCAGCCAGTACGCCTGCTCTGTCCCTTTCTGCTGACCATGGCTTCATAGTCTCCTTTGCAGCTATGTCATGACTTACAACCTTTACAGTGTTTGTAGAGCATTGATCAGCAGTCATGATATTGGTATTTTGATACCCGGCACGAATCCTCATGATACTGATACTCATTTCCAATATTCAGATGACTTTCAATCCTCCATGTCAGCTGACTTTTGTAAACTTTAATCTTAATGCTCTATACTGCCGTTGATTATTCAGCAGTATATCAATCTGTTCCTGAAAAAGGGAGATATAAATGTCGTCAAATATAGCCCGAAAATCCTGTATAAATACGCTTAATTAGCATATTCATATATGATACTTGCAAGCATCTACGCGTTTATTTTGCACATAAGCTGATTGTATCAAATATGAACTAATTGTAACTTGTTATAGAATCAATCTTTCAAAGAATCGATACATAAATACTACATACAAAATGCTATATACTGTAATCGTATTCTGAATAGTTCTAGCAAATAGTGCATTTCAAATGAGTAGCATCGTAATTTAAATATAACGGAAACAACACAACCCCAAATACTAGACATTAAACTGCTCGTTAAACATTTGTTTTACATAATTTCGTGGAAATTGGGGGTGACGATTGCGAATATAGAATTGTTATGCACATGTTCGTTGCTTGATCGTGGAAAAAACTTCATGGAAAAGCTAAACGTTAATTGTGTGTGATGAAGAAGAGAACAAGTTATGTTCGTGTTATCTTGACTATTATTTTCTATGTTAAATTTGTGAAGTTATTTATTTTTCTGTGTAACCACTCTCTAATATCGCATGATGTTAGTGTCAGAGGAAATTCCAGAATTATGTGATAAATGACGTCTCATATGGTCAAGTGATATAAGTGTATGTGTGTGTGGGGGAGGGTTTACCTAGCAACCAGGAAGCTGATTGGTTAAGAATAAGGTTTTAGAAATTATGAAGTCACGTGACTTTAGAAAAATTCTAGATTAATGCATGAGGGCCTAGTCTCCATATGCAGGCAAATAGTAAACAGAAGTCAGTGAGTGTGAAACTAATTAAAGAACTACATTCTACAAGTTGTGTGTTTTGATGACACCTATATATGCATGACTTTTCTGGGCATGTTGGCCTTCTGAGCTGGTCTGTGGTTTCTCTGTTGCTAACATTTGCAGTTGGCGCTGTGTTGTTACAGAAGGGAAGAGGCGTTTTGCGACAAATGGTTTTATTATTTGTTAGATATTTAATTCAGTATCAATTAATATGGATCATATTCTTGTGTAGTATATTTATATCAATTATTCAGTTGTCTACGAAATGTTTGCTGCTTGTTCACAATATACCAAAAAGTAAGAGTATCGAGCAAAAGAAATAGAATTATAAACTACTCTTCACCTGTTACATTTTATGATCAATATAATAGCGGCAATATTTCAAATTTGCAATCGAAGTTAAAAATCATATTACATTTTAGCTGCTTGTGCCTGGTGTAACACACTTTTGGTTTCTTATTGATAAGTTATGTTTGTTGTAGCATTTTTATACTATAAAGTGTTTGTTTACGATTCTGTGTCCTACGTATAGTTTTGTTTTATGACGCTTGTCATGTGTTTATCTATTTCTACAGTTAGTATGTACTTGATTTATGCATACCAGCATTTGTCTTTCGTATTCTTAATGTGCCTTGTGATCAATAGACATTTGACATTGCATCTATGGCTGCATTATTTTTCAGCTTGGTCTGATTGTTTATCAGAATACTCATCGTTGCTTTATTTTGTTGTATTCTCTTTTAAATAGTTCGTTTGTGAAGCATTTAAATACTTGTTTAAGGTGGGATGGTGTAATAAGCATTATGTATTTGTTTAGACATTCGCTCTCTTTATGTAACTATGTGTATTGTTTTAACGTTTTGTGATGTATCCCTTACTTTCTACTTATATGTTAGTCTCCAATAATGCAGTCATTGTGTTGCAATAAGTCTAATTTTTAGTCCTTCAGTGACCTAAATGTTTTCACGACGTTTTTTTCCAGGTCTTCTTTTTATATTTTGATATATTCTTGTATATGCATTACTAAAAGGTTATGAACCGAAGTAGTTTTTCCCTGTCTACAATGCAAATTGTATGAGTAAATATGAAATTCTTATATATTTAGGGCCATCATTCAGGCGTCTTATCAAAGGAAACGAAATGCAATCAAGTCAATTATACAATGCATACTTGGTGATATATATATATATATATATATATAGCTAGATATATTAAAAACCAACGGGTATCCTAGATCCATTGTAAATCGACTTAAGTACCCAAGACGATCAATACGCCGAACACATAGAAAACCCAGCAACACATGCTTCCTTAAAATACCCCATTTTAGCGAGAGGATAACTACAGCCATCTGAAGAGCCATAAGCAAAGCTGCTGAAAGACCTCCCCTTCATGGTTACTGGCCAACAAAGTTTGCAAGTCTCCATGAAACCACAGAAATACAACAAAATGAGTGGGTGTCAATGAGTAGTTAACAAAAGGACACCAAAAACAAATTGAAAGGAAACAACTAAAAACATGTCTGCCTTTTATGTTGAAACTCTTAACAGAAAAACTGCAAACCGTTGAAACCTGATGAACTGGAAGGCTGATAAGAAAAAGGTGTTGATTGGGGTCAAAGGAAGAAGATGGTTTGTGGAACTGAAAAAGAATAGCAAATTTATGTACTACCAGGGTCGATTATAGAATAGCTAACGACCTAGTCCAATACTTGTAGCATAAGTTCAAGATCTCGTTCAAGAAATGTTGAAGCCCGCAAAAAATGTTGGCTGCCTGCTGAAAAAATGCAATGTGACATTAAATTGTAGGATTAGAATCTGGAAATATTAGCAGATACATTAGCAGATATACATTCTGAAGAAGAATCATTCAATGAGATATCCTCTCTAAAATCTTTGTAATCGCATTGGTCCCTTTGTCGATTTTACTAAATAATGTTAATGAAGGATACTCACTGTAAAAGAATTGGAGAAAGTGAATCACCTAATGTTTATGGATGATCAAACTTTTAACGCAAAAGTCAACTATATTCCTTAGTACAAAAATCTAGTATGGGATGACAAAACTTACTGAAGGAGATCTACCTGATTTTGAGAAAATGATTAAATGTAGAAGAAGTATATAAATATATCAAATTAATGGAAAGTAATGAAAGCAAAGGTAGAAAATGAAGGAGGTCGTTAATAAAAAATATTTCCTTCGAACGAAATAGATTTTAAAATCTAATCTGAATGCAGAAAATACCATACAAGCAAGCAACTTGAGGGAAATATCGCTATTAATATATGGAATAGACAAATGATGATCTGGAGTATATCGAGAGAAAACGAAGAAGCAGCTTACCACTCTAGTAAGATGCGGACCGGATATACTAGAAACGAAGAGGAAAACAGTTAATTAATATCGAAGAAGTAGAACTAAAGAAGACAAATCTAGGTTTCTGTCTAAAAGAAACAGTTCTTCAGGATGTAATGGAAAGAATATATACAAAATGTATAGAATCCCAAAAGCGAAAAACGAGAAAATGCGGAGGAAATCTGAAATAACAACAATCTATTCTGTGCTTAATCAAGACAAGATATATAAGGAATGACAAGGACGGCTGGTTTGGGTTAAAGAAACGTTTATTGAATGAAGAGACCGAGGGAAGTAGTAAGAAACTATAGAAAGATCTGAATAGTACACGGTCTTTGGGTTAAAAACAGAGGAAGGAAAAGACAGAGTAAATGATCTTAAACTGTCGTATAGAACTTTTGTATTCTTTTTGCGAGGAGAACCACCTCGGTTGAAATACGTTGGAACTTCTATATTACATGTTCGAGACTATCGTATGTGTAAGCCACATGCAACTCGTTTCCTCGGGTATTTTCTATCAGTTTCTATTGCTGTTATTTATAATTATATTCATTTTCCTTCCTTGCGTCATTTTTATATATATGCTGATCAATTTGATGCCTAACCAACTTAATACCTTTACTAACAGTTTTAAATAGTTGAGACATCACTAATCGAGTGATTTGAGAGTTGTGGACGAATGAATCGACGTCTTTAGTGTCTGTTAAAAACTATTTTGTTTAATACGACTAAAATTTGTAAGGATCTACATTCAACTGAGAGTGCTCTCCAGAGATTCAGTCCTATTTGTATGCCAAGGAAAAATGCAAACAAACATTTAATTCATAAATATAAATAAAAATGGGGCATAGATATCTAAACTCTTAAACAAATTATTTAAAATAGGTTAAAGGAATGATAGATACGCTTAATTTATGATTCAAACAGAGGTCATATATCTAATAGCCCTGAGTTGAAGCATTGGAAAACAAACAACCAAAAACAAAAAAACAAACAAAATTATTTTACGTGAAATACTTTCAAGAAAGATTGAGTGACAGTGTATGATAGTGGGAGAGAAAGCGAGTGATTGTGCCTGAGTCGGAGAGAAAGCGAGGGTAGAGAGAGAGGAGGAGACTTTAAAAAGGCAAATACATAGAAAACTTTTCACTGTAAAACTGGCATCCGTAATTGGCATATATTGTGTGCTTTTAGTGTGTTACACAGTGTGTAAGCAGATAAATGCGTGTGTTGTTTAGTGTGTGCGTGATGGTATATATGAAGGTGTGAAAAAGCTGATCTCAAATAAATTTCGATTATTTTCTTTTACACCATTCCTTTATATTTCTTTCATTTCTTTTTTTATTGGTTCTTTTGTTCTCTAATGTATTGTTATAGACGGATTATTAAAAATGTGACCAGGAAATTTATTACTTCTAAACCATAGTTTCAGTTAGCTAGTTTCACAATTAGCAATAAAGCATATCGTGAAATGGCTGTCAGTAGAAGAAATATTAGTCATAGGATTCTGTATTTAAATAATTTCGTTCGTTTTCAATTTTATTTTCTGTTAATGCTTTTGTATTTATTTTTAATTTTGAAATATAACTGTTGTTTCTTTTAAAATATTTTACGTTATTATCTCTGTTCTTTATTTTAATGTTAATTTTAGATATTTATTGTCACAAATTAGAATAGCAAATTAGAATATTTACTATTGCAGTAGGTTGACAGAATCGGTAGATCGTTGGAAAAAGTGGTTTTTAGGAACGTTATTTACGGTTTAAATTCAAATTCCGCGGGATTCACCTCACTTTTTTGTCACTCTAGAGTCGTTAGCATAAAGTATAATAAAAATACTGTGCGTGTGTTTGTAAGCAATCTTACATATCTTTATCAGTGTAACAAATAGAGAGTTTAATTGACAAGTCGTTCATTTACATTCTCTGCAAGCTACTACATTTTATTCTCGGCAAAATGTTAACCACTCCAAGATTCAATGTACCTATTTCTAAAATTACGATGCATAATATTGGAAAACAATTGACTCTTCCGAACTGACATTCGCACTATGAGATCGGCACCATTAAACCAGCATTCTGCTTTGTAGAAACATCTGAATTGAAATTTAATGAAGTTATATTTTTGTTTCATTTGTTTCAGTGAAATCTAAGACAAATCAACAAACATGATTACTGTGAAATAGAAATTTTCTAGTACAGTGCAACTTCATGGGTTTGTAAGCATCTTATCTAAAAAGAAATTCTTTCTGTTGTATGTTCCATCTTAATCGGAGACTGTCTTTTCAGATTTTTCTGTACAAACAGGAAACGAAATCACTGACTTCTTTTATCCAATTCTTTCTCCGACTTAAAATTCCTACTAGTAATAGTTTGCTTTCAATTGCTACAAAAGATTTGTCTATTCACAAATACACCTATCCGTGTGATCAAATATGCAGTGATCAACTAGGCAAGTTACTAAATTATTATGGACATTCAGTTCAAATCTAGCGTGAAGGTTTCGATGTATTTTTAGGAAAGCACTATATTTTTCATGGCTTCAACAGTTTGAAACATGAAATTATACGGCAGCATTTTCAGGCAATTATTAATAAGTCTCTTTGATAATGTTCTAGCTTTATTGTCTAGGTTGAATTGACCATGAAACGATGGTAGAGACAAGGACAATTTAAGATTTGTCCGGCTCTCGTCTACTTTGGCAATAGTCAATATACAAGGCGCTACATTTTGAACTTTATCTCTCAGCCATGATTTAATTATCGCTCCTCCTACCCGCATATTAAACAATATTCATTTCATATTAAACAAATTGCTCTCCACCTAGGTAACTCCAATTGTATCATTTGAAATTCAGCCATCATTTTACTATTACTCTTTAAAAAATCATTTGTGTCAGAAAATAATAATTTCCGTCAAACACAGTATACTGTAAATGTATACTAACTATGTATTTGTCAGTTCCGAACCGTATCCTTAAATCATTCTTTAATGTATTCTGTACTCATAACAATCTGCTATTTTTGTTTTATTCATTTCCCAAATATCACACAAAAGCAATAATTCCATAAATAATAGAACTGTTCACATCAGTTTGTGACATTAATTAATTTATATGTTGCGTAATTATGGCAGCAACATTCTCCATTCAAAATGAATTAATCTAACTTAAATTATAATAGAAGCAAATACAACATAATTCGCATGTGATAACCTCCCCCACCATTGCACGTAAAACAGTACATCGCGTCATCGATGAAATCGCAAAATGGGAATGAAACACTTGTACTACTGGTCACAGATGTAATAATTTAGTCTCGAGGAATTTGAATATATTATTGAATATAAGCAATTAATATGTACAACCATAATAATTAATCATAGGAAAAATGCACCGTTGGGTTGTAATACATTTTGTAATTTTTGCCAAAACGTATTCAAAATTTACCGATTCTTTTTCCCTCTGCAATAACACTATAAACATCACTAGTGAGGTAAATGTATAATAAACATCCGACTCGTTTTCTTCTTTTCATCAGTTTTATCTCCGCCATGGTGTCTTAGTCCAGCTTCGTAAAATTTCTATAATTATACTGACTATCAAAATGTCCGAACTTATTTTCCTATCTCTCTTTATAAATATCTCTTCCAGCTTTCGAGTATACACACCGCGAGGTATAACCACACTAGATGACAACCTCTCTTACTACCGACAATAAATAATGGTATGTTGTTCCACAACAGTAAGAGTTAGTATACGTGAGACATCATTCTACAAGGGCTTCCTTTATTAAGCGCCAATTATAAAACACTAATTCCCATGGAATTCAATGTTTCGAAGTGACATTGGTGATTTCCTACCTTTGGCACTCTAGAAAATACTTTTCCTTTTGTTATTCGAAATCCTACTCTTCACCAAATGCGTGTAAATTAAAAGCTAGTCGATTGCAAGTCTTCTTTCCAAATTTCATTTTGAATTTAATCCCCTAACAATTGATTTAGTAACGGTACTCACATCACTCAGTATTATAATCAATACTTTGTACACAGATTTCATTCTAATCTGATGTTTACAGATTCCCGGAAGCATTTACACGGTGATATTGATTACTGAATCTGTCAGTAAGTTGTAACAATGGAGTTGCGCCCTAATTTGCATAAAATCAACTGTTTGAAAGCTGAAGCAAATTATGGTTAGCATTACAAACCTAATTACCGAGCGTGGTTATATTATAGTAGTCGGTAATTCACAATTAAAGTCAATCCTTTCACCTTAAGGAAAGAAGTTCACTATACATACTTAGGTTACAGATATATTAATATGTCTAAACAACAAGCAGGATCCAACACATATGACAATAAAACTGTTTCTTCGGGGATGAAAATGTGATAAACAGCGACAAAACAAGCAACAGCCTAGCAGTAATTCCTTCGTTTCGAGATTCTGTCAGTCTTGTATATATTTCACTTAATCCAGGGAATGTTCAAAATAAATAGCAGTAATAAGCTTTACTGAGGCGAATTACAACAACAAAATATCCATACAGAATTTGATTTTAGTAAAAATAAAAGTTTTGCATTATAATTTCAATTATATTCTAAAACATCATGTATGGCACTGATATCGCTAAAGTTGTTAACAAAATGAAAATACGCTAACTGCATGTTCCGAAATATTTCAAATATTGGAAAATACAAAAGTGCCAATTAATTATTTGAAAGTTTGTACGTAATAACAGAGTTAGATATCTTCGATTCAGCAGGCATATCTATCTCACTGTAATCAGTGTCAAAGTTGGTGTTTATTACAAGAGTTTAACATTTTATGTCTATTCCTATGGATAAAGGAGACCTCATAAATGTTATCGCTTTAAATAAACTTTTTTCATTCGTCTGTTATTTCCTTTTGATTTTTGTTTTGTGTAGTTCTTATGCAGCAACTATCCCATTTTCCTGTAATAACATTGTTAGAACCAGCTAGGTATTATTAATTTGCCGAGTTATATCATAGAAGGTAAGAGTATTTCAAATTTATAGAAAAAATACTTTGAACTACCAGCCATGTTTTCTCCCAATATTATCTCTTGTATTTATTACACATTTCATAAGCTGCTGAGAAAAAAAAGTATATTTCCTAAATGTAATTACATAACAGTGTGTCAGACAAGGCATTTTGTTTTTATTTTATTTCTCTATGTTTACTTGTCTATAGTTAAAGCATGGTAGGGTGCTGGATTTCTCGTCGTTATTCAATTACTCGATTCCAACAAATACATTACAATGTTTCCCCGTTATCTATTTGTTTTTATAAAGCATTTTCTCTTCTATCAATCTTTCCACAGTTGAAGACGATATCTTCAGGGTGTCGGCCTCCTATCTGAATGCACATTGCTTTGGTAAATAATCAAAAGAAAAACAGAATTTAAACTTCAGTACGAATTATAATGACCGTCGTTTAGAATAAAGTGTTATTCACGTGCATAATTAGTTTTTACGTTAATGAAATTTCTGAAATAATATTTTTAACGTACCATCTGAACTACTGTTCTGAATATTCGACTTGTAATAGAACCTAGGACAAACTATAAATGGAAGTGGCTCGGGAGTATTATGCATACATACGCATATACGCATATAGAATTGCGTAGAAATTCACACACAGGTATACACTTAACTAAAAACCCCGCTTTCTTTCCAGTTGAAATTTAATATACTTTTTTTAGATTATTTTATGTCTAAATTCTGTTCTCCTCATTGTTTATTATTGTTTATCAAAGTAATATGAATTCATCTGCACATGTGTGTAAGCAGTTCTTATTACACCTGGGTTTATAATGAACAATCTATATCTTTTAACATTTAAAAACTAAAAATTGCCTAAAATATTTGTCATAAAGCTGGCTGAGAAATGAAAAGATTACAGTGGACAACAAAATTTTTTTTGTCTTGCTATTTAAACTTTTTCAGCTGATTTAGGGTAATTTTAGGGTGCTGAATCCGAATCTGACATCAGTTTTGAAACAGCAAGTGTACTCTTTTTGTTATTCACAGCATCAGATTTCCCAACTAATTGATAATATTGACAAAGTAGTAGCTTATTTGCTTTCAATTTTCATTCATATACTCATCATTGAAACAAAAGTAAGCGCTGATAGAGGGAAATGTAGGCTATCTGTTAAATTGCCACACAAGATGAGGATTTATTTTACTGTTATCGCTGTAATTATAGTGAAGTTCTCCTCACAGTAAGCTATTAATATTAGGTTATAATAAGCCACTCAGATTCCATAATCCTGAAGATAACTGCTAGTGCTGCTAAAACAAAGTACATCAAACAAGAGAGCCAGGTTAGATGAAAAATAGTTAAGTAGTAAGTTTAGTTATTTATTAAAGCGATCAATGTTTGAAATTTAGAGATAAAAAAATTGTTTCGTGATAGCAAGTTTAAATAGCAAGACAAAATTTTCTCAGTACGTTCTAAAGTAATTTCAATGATTTTTTTTTTTTGAGAAATATATCTTGATGTTTTACAATAACATTTATAGGTGAATAATTTTATATTTTAGTTTACTGATAGGCTTCCTCGAGTGTTGATTTAGGTCATTGCTGTATGTATTTATGATGAGCAGAAAAGTTTGTGTTAATCACCCGGACAGCTTTTGTTAAGTATGTGGAAAATTTACGCCCAAGGAGCAGAGAAATAAACTTACAACGAAATTTTAAAATGCTTACACGCTTTACTTTGGATGCAAAGTTGGACGCCTCATGTTTGTTGCAAAAACTGCTACATAGCATTAACCCAATGGCTACCGATTGTTATTTCTGCTCAACTAACATCACAGGTTTCTCTACGAAGAACAAATTCAAAATTGTTTATCCAGATTGCCCTTCAGCTTTAAAACCAGTTGCTCATGCTACTGAAAATACTCCAATTCCAGAATCTCCTTCGTCTCTTAACAAAGATAGTTTAAGTGAAGAAAGTACTGCATCTACTTCAATTGAAGGCATGTCGAGTGATACTGTAATGAACCAGTATTTTCAAAAAAGGTTCCTCGTTTATTAAGTCAACTTGAGTTAAACGATTTAGTTAGAGACTTAGGTTTAACAAAAGAAAAGTCAGAACTACTGGGCTCTAGGTTGAAACAATGGAATATTTTACACGATGGTGTAAAATGGTCGTATTTTCGAAAATAGCATTCAGAATTGCATGAATCTGTTACGGAGAAAGACGGTATTTATTTTTGTTGTGATGTTGGACTCCTACATGAGATGGGGTACGGCCATAATCCTGAAGAATGGAGACTCTTCATAGATTCCAGCAAAGCAAGCCTTAAGTAGTTTAAGGCATTCAATAATCCACGAGTACAACGCCAAAGAAAGTTAGTTAAAAATTTTTCTTCCCCTTTTCTTTTTATTGTTTATCTTCTCCAAATATTCCTACCTAGCTACTGTAATGACAAGACAGTTTTGCCACTAGGCTAGCAGTACAACGCTAAAGAAAGTTAGTTAAAAATTCTTCTTCCTCCTTTCTTTTTTTTCTGTTTATCTTCTCTAAATATTCTTATGTAACTACTGTAATGAAAAGACCGTTTTGCCATGAGGCTAGCAGTACAACGCCAAAGAAAGTGAAACATTTCTTCTTCCTCTTTTCCTTTTTGTTTCGTTTATCTTCTCCAAATATTCATATCTAGCTACTGTAATGAAAAGACCGCTTTGTCATGAGGGTAACAGTGCATTGCCAAATATAGTTAAACATTACTTCTTACCTTTTTATTATTTTTTTGTTTAACATCTCCAAATATTCCTATCTAGCATCTGTAATGAAAAGACCACTTTGCGATGAGGCCGATGCGAAACCATCACCTCTACCACACCCTCTTCCCCGTATTCAAACTGGGAGTGAGGCAATTATTCTTTTTTATTTTTCATTTTTTCTTCGGTCGAGACTAAACCGGCAACCCCGCAAACCTTGTTCTGTGAGGAAGGTGTATGATTCTTGCTACTTTGACACCCTACAGGAAGAAGAACAAGACCTGTATAAAGGCTAATGAACTCTTTCGGGGCAACTGCCACCAAAATAGAATATGCCTAAGATGCAGAAGCAATCAAAATGCTTGAACACCCCTTCTAGGAGACGGAAACTACAAAAATTAAACCAGGATTACAGTAATCCTATATCATAGGGTGGAGATCCTGTCAGTGATGGTATCACGGGGAAAAATACTGGTGGTTATGCAACCTAAAATTCACTAGCATTCATCATGAGATGCCAAATAAAAATAGGATTATTATTATTATTATTATTATTATTATTATTATTATTATTATTATTATTATTATTATTATTATTATTATTATAACTATTGTTATTATTATTATTGTCTTTGCACAGCTTCTAACACTGGAGATGTACTACGGTGTCAGCTGTTGACTACTAGTTAACTAAGGTAACACCTCTTATTTTTCGAGCACCTTCCGGAGTATTCGAGTGGTTCCAAGCAGTGCTGTTTTCTGCAAGTTCTCCACCATTATTGCAGCTCGTACTTCTCGAGATTTTTGCTCACTGTTCCCAGGGCTCCGACAATTATTGGTACTAACACTACCTTTTTCACCGACCACAACTGCTTAACTTCCCAAGCTAACTTGTCATATCTCTCAAATTTTCTGTCTTCCTTATCGCATACCTTGTTGTCAGCCGGGCATGCTATATCTATGATCCAGAATAGTTTGTTTTCTTTCTAAATTAAGACTATGTATGGCTTCCTATTCTCTATCTCATGGTTGCACTGAATCATAAAATCCCATAGGATCTTTGCGTTATCATTTTCGACAATGCATTCAGGTTTGTGGTGGTACCAATTCTTTGCTCTGTCAAGTCTATACTTGTTGCAAAGTGTCCAATGGACAAGCCTGGCTATATTGTCGTGGCGTCTCTTATATTCTTTCTGGGTTAGTGGCGTAAATTGGCAGGTAATATACCATACGGTATCACCGTTTTGTCCACAGATTCTGCACTTATCACTTTCTGCTGTGTTGTCTGTTCTGTATTTTATGTAGTTTGTTCTTAGTGCTTGCTCTTGGGCAGCAGAGATTAGAGCCTCCGTTTCCGGTTTTAAATCACTTTTAGTCATCCACAGCCATCTTTTTCACTGTCTGTCTGATCTTCAACATCCCTATTAAATCGACCATGCATTCTTTTCTTTACCCACCTATTTTCAGTTTCATTCCTTTTCAATTGATTGTACTGTGCTTTCTCTTTGCAATCTTTCATCCTATACAAGCCTGACCTACACACGTCTAATAATAGCGGTTCTGTGATATTTTTTTTACATACCATGCTATGTTGTTTTCTGCTCTAAGGCTGTGTTCGCATCCAATAAGTCCTCTTCCCCTTTTTTTTCTTGGTATATCCACTCTGCCCGTGTCACTTTTTGAGTGGAGTGACCCATATCTATTTAGCAACTTCCTTGTCTTTCTGTCTAAGCTGTTTAGTTCATCTACTGTCCATGCAATTACCCCTGTCCCATATCTAAGGAGTGAAACCGCCCCGGTGTTGATAGCTTCGATCTTATTCCGTCCGTTTAATTTCGACTTTATTATTATTATTATTATTATTATTATTATTATTATTATTATTATTATTATTATTATTATTATTATTATTATTATTATTATTATTATTATTATTCATATACACACGACATATTAGACAGTTGGGAAAAAATTCCTAACATTGGGCTTTAGCAAGTAATCTTAGAGGCCAACAACCCCACTGAGTATCCTAGCTGTCCATAATAACACTGTTTTCTGGAGCTGTAGTAAACTGGGTTTTATGCCTATTTCCTCTAACCATCTGTTCAAATCTTTAGGGATAGTTCCTAATGAACCTATAACTATTGGGATACATTTTACTAGCACTTTCCATAGTCTCTGTAATTCAATGGCTAGGTCCTGGTGCTTTGCTATTTTCTCTATATCTCTCATATTCATTTTTTCATCATTTGAGACTGTCAAGTCAATTATCTGGCACTTTCTATTCTCTTTATCTTATACTACTTAAACTGGCCTTCTAGCTTCTATTACTCTGTCAGCTTGAATGTTAAAGTCCCACAGCATCTTATATGTCTTACTTTCTAGTACTTTACATTTTGGCTTCTGTTTTTCGTTTTCCGCTTTCCGTTTTTTTGTTTTGCGTTGTTTATTATCTGCTTTTCTATATGCTGCCTTCTCGGTTTTTTCACGTTTCTTCCATTATTCAAATTCCAAAGTTATGACTATGGAATAACAACAATTAAATTCTGGTTGTTAAAGTTCCCCGAAGTACACTCGGAACGCATAAATCATGTCTTTATTATTGAATCTTTAAAATTTATTCTTCAGAACAATTATTTCCTATTTGATGGCACCTACTATCGTAAAAAAATGCGGAATCGCGATGGGAACGAAATCAGCCCCTGTGCTTGCGAACCCTATAATGGGTTATTTTGAATTCCCCATATATGACGTATCACTGCAAAAATATGGTTATCCATTCCACCATTACATAAGACAAAATTGGAAAAGATACCTGGACAAACTTTTGGAATTTAAATCAAGACCAAATTATATAAACAGTAACATTCCATTCACAATGAAAAATATCAAAGAGCAGCTCCCATTTTGGATATTATGATAAAAAAGTCAACAACTAAATTATAACTGACATCTATCATAAACCAACGAACTCGAAACAATATCCCTTTTTAGCTCATGCCACCCGAAACACCTCAAAATAAATACCTCCTTTAATTTGGCAAAAATGATTTGCACAATAGTGTCTGATAGAATTATTCGGAACCTTCGTTTTCAAGACCTCAAAACAACACTAACTGAAAGACAATATCCACCCTGACTTATAGACGATGGAATTAAGCGTGCCAAGAAATTAGACATAAAAACACTAAGGACAACAAAACATAACACTGCACCTCATCTCAAAACACTACAGTGTATATCAACCCACAGCCCTAGAAACAATGAGGCATACAACACTATTGTTCAACAACTTCCTTTAATAACTAGAGACCCAAAAATGAACTACATCCTGAAAGCACATAAATTCATCAAATGCAAGAAACATTTGTTACAAATCGATAAAGAGACTTGTAACAAATGCGAAACTTTACACAACAGACACAAAAACAACGGTTACAAAATGTGGACGCCTAAAATGTGGAACACGCCCCAACCTACCTTCAGATAGGTTGGGGCGTGTTCCACAACAAGGAGAGAGGTTCACAATTAAACAAGGAGTGAGGTTCACAATTAAAACCAACTTCACTCGTGCCTCTGAGAACCTAATTTATGTAATAACCTGCTCGGGTTGTGGACATCACTATATAGGACAGACAAGTATGACATTAAGACGGAGAACCACTGTACATAAAGAGCAGATCCGCCTCCTGCAATACAGACAAATTTCTTTAATTGAACACAGACAGATATGCAGGTAACATCAGACCAAAATTCACAGTTTTTCCCTTCTACCAGTGCAAAGGTACAATTTCTTTACAAGAACGTTTAAATAAAAAAAACTTCATTCATCGAAAAGTACAGAACATGTCTAAATATGCACACATAACCGACTTTGATCTCTATACATATTTTAATTCACGATTTCATACCCATCACTGTACATATTTCTCCCCACTACTCTAGATTTTGAATTTTTGTGTGTATACACACACACACGCACAAACACACACACACACACACACACACACACACACACACACACACACACACACACACACATACACACACATATATATATATATATATAAATATATATAAATATATATATATATATGTATATATATATGTATATATATATATATATATATATATATATATATATATATATATATATATATATATATATATATATATATATATATATATCCCATCCCCACCGAACGATGAACAATTATCTCTCCTGCCCACAGTAATAACGATAAACAATTACCTCCTTTTAGATTTTTCTACTTGCTGAATCGTTCATTCATAAACTCCACACAACATGGGCAAAAACGTTTTTCTCAAGAAAATACGTAAATAAATTTTAATGTCATGATCAGCGAAAGCGAAACCGGTCGACAAACACAGTACAAGATATATTAAAAATTATATTAAAAGTATGTAAAGTGTGTGTATTTTTCTTTTTTAATTTCTTATATATATTACAACTCACCATGTTGGATAATCGAAAGTCTTCCTTTTCTGTTTATATATATATATATATATATATAATGTTTATTTGTTTGATTGTATATGCTTATATACATTTATATGCATAAATATTTTTGTCTAAAAACAACGCGAAGAAACACTTTCCGTATATTCTGAATGTTTTTTGCTTGCATAAACACTAGTTCTTGTTCATACGTGCAGATATACTCAATATGTAGAAACACAAATTTGTTACATTTAAATTAGTTAATTTATAGATGTTCTTTTGCGGCGAACTATGTGTATAATTTTATTTGCCTTTATGTTTAGTGTCATACATATATAAATATAAGGCAGTGAGCTGGCAGAAACGTTAGCACGCCGAGCGATATGCTTAGTAGTATTTTGTGTATTTACGTTCTGAGTTCGGGATCGATAAATGAAGTACCAGTTGCATATTGGGTCGATCTAATCGACTGGCCCCCTCTCCAAATATTTCGGGCCTTGTGCCAAGAATAGAAAAGAATATATATTTAAATATATAAACTCATATATGCTGCATAGTAATCCGATACAACTCTAACGGAAATGTGTTTCTGTGATTTGGTGCTCTGAGGAAAGTCCACTCGGCACAATGTGAGTGAATGCAACATAGACATATAGACCTGTCAGATCAAGAAAAGTTTCTGAAAACTTAAAAGTGCTGAAATGGAATAGCGTATCTCATGGAATAAAAGGAATGCGCAGAACTCCTTCAAACTTTCCGCAACCAGTCAAAAGTCTTCCCTAGCACGGTGCATAATATTTTTGACATATAGTCACGGTTTATCATGTACTGTTAGAGAGGCTTGGTGTCTCCAAATTTCGTAGAAACATAATACGTTCTTCTAATAATATTTGTGCTTCATTGAAACGTAATGAATGACAGCATGTGACAGAGGAAAATAGGAAAACTGTTACTTCGTTGGCTGCATCGCTAATGCAAGCAGTTGAATGACTTGTATTATGTTCATTGATTTGGTATCTCTTGAATGATTGTAATATCGATATCTTGCACAAAGTCGTTTCAAACAGCCACATTATAATTCTGTGGTAGGTTTTGATAGATTTTCAATAAAATTTGTTCACATGCACTGATAGTTGTTCCGCAATTTTTATCATATTTTGACATCTCTACATTATGACCAACTGGTAGCATATTATTGTCCACAGCTGATTTTGCAAACAAAGTGGAAATCTCATATTGATAGAATGATTATATCTTGCCTCTCGTGAACAAATGTAGGCTTCTCTGATGAACGACAGTTTTTGGCAGAATTTCCTTGTAATGAGTCCCTTATTTTATCCTAGTATTTTTTTTTACTCCTGGATTTTGTAAAGTCTGATCGGGAACCACAAATGTATGTCTACAAGACATCATGCGTTCAACTAATATTTTCTATTCCGTCTGTCTTAGAAAATTTGACAAGATTGCACAAACGACTGCCACTGTGTGCAAAAATGAATGTCAGGTTTTAAAAAATGTCAGTTTAAATTCAGAATTAACATTCTTATACATACGTATAAGTAAACTTATACATATGTATAAGTAAACTTGCAGTAAATCGAAATTAGATTATTGCAATAGATATTTGCGTGAGTGAGAGAAATTTTTCTAAATTTACTTAGATCAAAAACCATTTCACTTTCCAACAGAAACATCAAGGTAAACGATCCATTTGAGTCAGTTTTGACCAATTGTTTTATCATTTTATAACCGTTTCTCATCTGGTAACGAGTAATTCATTTTGAAGCCATAATGTTCCAGTTCCTGAATAGTATTTGGTTGCGTAAAGATACTCTCAGTTGATGAGTTTCTACTGGAGCTTGTAATCCACACTTACCAAAATCCTTGTGAATGTCTCTATATGGCTAATGTGCGTATTTCGAGTTTTTTTTTTGCGTGTGTTTCAGTATATCTTCTCTCACACTGTCCCGAGGATTAGACGAAAGTTGCAGCGGGTAGGTTGTTATGCAGTCAAAGAAAATGAAAGAAATAACCTCCTCACGTTGCAAGATAAATTCAAAACTGCCGTCTCTTCTAAAATAGTCTTTCAATTTGCATCATTTTCTAAGAAGCATCATCCCAAACAAACTTTATAGTATACTGTACGGGCATATCAGGCAACTGAAAGATAAGACTGGATCATGAATTTTGTGATGGAGCTGTCTCTGATTTAAGCAGAGTCTTTTACTCTTTTACATGTTTCAGTCATTTGCCTGCGGTCATACTAGAGCACCGCCTTAACTCTTCATTTAAAAATCATATTTTCAAATATGTTTATACATTAGAAGATAGAAGATCATTGCTTCACGTTAAAAGATTGCTTAAACTTCTAAAGCATTCAAATATTTAGGTATTATGAAATTTTAGCCGGGCTGTTAACATTTATAAAATGTGAAATACACCCTAACATATCAAACGTTAAGAGAGTGAGTTAAAGAGCATAAAGTCTTATTCTAAAAATATGAACGTATTTTAATAACGATTATGCTCCAAGCTTATACTGCCTATTACATATCTATCTATCTATCTATCTATCTATCTATCTATCTATCTATCTATCTATCTATCTATCTATCTATCTACATTTCTATCTATCTATCTATCTATCTATCTATCTATCTATCTATCTATCTATCTATCTATCTATCTATCTACATTTCTATCTATCTATCTATCTACATTTCTATCTATCTATCTATCTATCTATCTATCTATCTATCTATCTATCTATCTATCTATCTATCTATCTATTTATCTATCTATCTATCTATCTATCTATCTATCTATCTGTCTGTCTGTATGTCTGTATGTATGTCTGTCTGCTTGTTTTTCTATCTGTCTGTCTGTCTTCTTGTCTACCTGCATGTCTACCTGCTTGTCTGTCTGACTTTGTGTGTGTGTATGACAAAGTTTGATGATAGAATGAAATGTAAAGAAAATTTAGTTTGTACTTCTTTTAGTCTTTATACTTCTCTTCAATTCATCATCTCTGTTTCACCGTAAGGCGATAATCTCGAATCCAGGTTACTTTTGTTGAAGCATAATTCTGTATGTTGCATCTAAATCCCATTACGAAATGTGAATATTCGTTGAAATATGGTACAACGTACATGCTCACTTACATACGCAGCCACCAACCTACATACGTATATTTACTTACACACAGGCTCACACACAAGTTCACCCCCCCCCCCCCTCCCTCCCCCCACAACCCCCCCCACACAATCCCCCCACACAACCCCCACACAACCCCCCACACAATTTCTAAGTATTGTGAGTCAAACTGAGAGAAAGCAGTGTGTCATTAAAGCTGAGCTCTTTTTACGCAAAGTAAACGAAACTAATTATTTTATTTAAAAATAAACTTTAATTTTTGTGTAAAGAGACAATTTCAAATTTCTCTTCAGCTAAAAAAATGAGATTCATTTTAGAAATATGCATTATGGTGAAATTAATTTTAAATTAGATAAAAATTTCTTTTATATGAAATTAGCCTTGTGTGCTAAATACACGATGTAAATTTATATCAGTGACAATGAATATATTAAAACTATTTCACGAGTTAATTTAATTGTGTATGCATTACAAATAACCAGGCTGGTGGGACATAATTCAAGATAGACTTTTGTTTGTTCATTTCTATCATAATTATATATAGATAAGATTTAGTCATTATTTCAGTTAGTTTTATTATTTTGAATTGAAGTAATACGTGTCCTTAGATTAATTTCATAATACATGATAAAAGACATATTGACTGAATTATTGAATCGATAAAAAGAATTACGCTTTGGTTGAAATCTTTTATGGTTTCTAGCATCAAGATTGAATGTATCCGGTTTAATTAAATAATTTCATATATAAACAAAAATTGAATCTCTTAATACCAGGGCAAAAAAAGGTGATTGAAATAAGTTAATATATTACAAGTGATTAATGCGGACAGCTGGCAGAATCATTAGCACGCCAGGCAAAAATGCTTATAAGCATTTCGTCTACCTTCTGAGTTCATCTTCCAATGAGGTCGACTTTGCCTTTCAGGGTCGATAAAATAAGTATCTATTGGGCATTGGGATCGTTGTAATCGACTTACCCACTCCTCTGACCTTGTCTCAAAACTGGAAACCAGTGTATTAGATACGTTATTACCAATCAACTTAAACTTCAGTATGTTATTCACACTGAGACGTTCTGAGTTTTTATGAAGCGGGTCAGAAAATGTTTTTGCGAACTATCGCATGGTAAATTTTATAAGAATCTGCATATAGTAAACAAAAGTTATATATGATGATTTTAAGTCCACAAAAGAGATGCGAAATATTATCTCTTATGAGAATGTGTTATATGTAAAAGAGTATTGTTTGTTTG
This sequence comes from Octopus bimaculoides, assembly GCF_046866305.1. Lineage (NCBI taxonomy): Eukaryota > Metazoa > Mollusca > Cephalopoda > Octopoda > Octopodidae > Octopus > Octopus bimaculoides. The sequence goes on along the minus strand of NC_142948.1, from coordinate 18,101,767 downwards.
TTTTTTTTTTTTTTCTTTTCAAAGTTTCAGCTCAGAGCTGCGGCCATGCTGATGCACCACCGTGTTGTTAAAAAAAGGTGTATGTTTTTGTTTAAGGAAATGTATTGGAGTAGCATTACATGCGGGATGTGGTTGAAAGTAGTGTTGCGAATGAACAAACATTTCAATCAGTTCAAATGTTTGGAACATGTGTTCTGTACAAAAGCTGTATTGGCTGCTATTTGCGTTAAGGACATTTCTCGCTTTAGAAAATGGGTGTTGGAAAACACCATCAGTCATTTCAAGGCACCCTCTCGTGGAAACAGTGAATGCATTTCAAGCTTTTTAGCTATTGTCAGCACCATGTACAGCAAAAGATACAACTCTGAAATGATTTTGGAAACATCAACACATAAGCTGATCATTGTGTGTAATTTGAAAAAACACTTATGGAAGTTAAAAATGAATTCACAGAAAATATATCAAATGATACATGGGTTAATATACGGATATTATTTTTGTAAAACAGCTAACGATTTATGAGTAAAGTGAGAAAAATATTGTAAATTACTTAACCCATTTTCTACTTTATAATAATACGGTTTGCAATGTGCTACTCTTTCATAATCTTTTCATTTAATACCATTCCTGCCCTAACATCCATAATAAAAAATAAATCATGACCTATTGTAATTATTATTCCTTTCATTAAAACGAAACTGTGCTATCTAATACCAATTGTAGATATATTACCTTGTTCCATGCGTGGAAATAAAGAGGTTCCTTTCTATCAAATGTATTGTCTCTCTTACACACTCCCCACACTCTCACACTCTCCTTGCTCTCTCTCCCTCTCTCTGTCTCTCTCTCTCTCACACACATGTACACATATATGTATATCTATATTTATATATACATATATATGTATCCTTTATCTTTTACTTCTTTCAGTCATTAGACTGTGGCCATGCTACGGCACTGACATACAGACATCAATTTATTAGAATATAATACAATTCTGAACAATGTTAAACTCATTTTTACCTACAATTGTTTCCATACCGAATTAAATCAATTTGAGAAATTAAATTGAATTATATCAAATTAAAATTCCATATCGAATATCGCTAATTGTTTAATAATTATTGGAAAAAAAAAGACGTAGTGTATAGATGTAAAGTGAATTCTGAAGGTAAAAATTTCTTTTACATCAGTGCTACGCAAAACTGTATCACAAAACGCATCGTTAATCACAATTATATATTTAATAATCAAAATAAGTCGTCTTATACCAGTCTTAGTAAATTTATTTGGGACTTAAAGGACAAGAATAAAATGTTTACTGTGGAGTGGGAATGAATAAGCAGGGTAGTGTCTGTAAAATTGGCAATGCTTTTTGTTTTCTGAGTAGAAGAATTATACGAAATCTTAAATTCCAAACGTAGACTCCTTAACACAAGGAGGAAGGGTGGGTATCCTGTGTTCACGCCTATAAACATATTTTCCAAAACTACCATTAAATACAATGTAAAAGTTACCAGGACTATAAATTTAGGCGGTATCTTAGAATTAATATACTAACAATTATAACTATAAAGATTAGGTAATTCTTAGTAGATATATTAATATTAAAATATAAAACAAATGGTAAATATGGACATAAGGTTTTATTTTATTTACAGGTAACTGTATTATATACAGGTTAAAAGGATTTTAATTTAAGTACGTATCTTAGGAAACTGTGATTAATACATTTAAAAAATTATTGGTAATCTTAAGTTAAAGATACAACGTATTAATTCAATAATGATTTTAATTTTTATAAATTTCATCAATTTTGGTTTGTTAACGTTAGTGCTTTCCTCAATTAAGCTCACGTATATCTATCTGTTCACACTATTATGTAAAAAATTATATTGATGACGTAAAACTCAGCTATGATAATTAGTAAGCAGTTTTGATTTGTCATCGTCTAGTAGTTTTCAACACATTAACACACGCACACACGCACATAGTTACGTAATGAAAATATTACATATACGTAACTATGGTTTTTAAAATAAAAGATTATAATAATAACGTATTATTTAACTATAATTTATAGATTGCAACTGGGTGACTTACAATAAATGTCTTAGGTGATTAAATACTTTAATGACATTTCAATCTATCATAAGTAATAATGTATATTAGGAATAACGATTTTTAGCTCCTAGATTTAAAGTAATCGTATCGAAATATCGTTTAAGCTAACCAACGGATATTTTGTTTTTGTTTTCTCAACACATTATACATGCACGCGCACAAATGCATTAAACAAGTTTGCATTTACATATACATGAGTAAAGGTTTTTTAAATACATTGGTTGCTGAAACGCAGTTGACTGAGCCTATCAAGGGTCAAACAACACATCGGAATGTAGCTCCTCTGATGAAAAACTCACTTAACGATATTTGATATGGAAATTTAATTTAATTTAATTTCTCAAATTGATTTAATTGAGCATGGAAACGATTATAGGTAAACTTGAGTTTGATATTGTTCAGAATTGTATTATGTTCTAATAAATTGATGTCTATATGTCAGTTTCTCCGTTTTCCTTTTGTCACACAGCAAAAATAAAAAGTAGTACACCCATCATGTCCATCAATGCGAAGCTGACATCTTTGGTTCTTCACTGATACACTAGATGAAACCGGGGAGCTTAGACATCCCTGTAAGAGGATTTAATTTGTGTCCGTGGGAAGAGGCATTTTAACGATGCATCCTGCCCTAACTCTTCGAAATGCCAGTGTTATAATGGTGGCAGCTGATGATGGATATGTTCTCTATGAGGCCTGTGTGTTTTTTGTACCTTGTTTATAATTTTGTCCATGTTTTTTTGCAACGTCATGTACCCAGATATGCATCTATATATACATGTAGATGAAGGTATGTACATACATGTACATATATATGCATATACTCATATATTATATATATATATATATATATATATATATATATATATATATATATATATATATATATATATATATATATATATATATATATGTATATATATATATATATATATATTACACGTGTATAAGGGATGACCACTAGGTGGATCCAATATGCTAGAAAGAGGTTTTAAATTGAATTAATATTCAATTTATCACCCTATCTATCTATCTATCTATCTATCTATCTATCTATCTCTCTATCTATATATATATATATATGTATATATATATATATATATATATATATATATATATATATATATATATATATATATATATATATATATACTGAAATATATATTGAAGAAGATAAATATGTTCTTTTGAATTTATACGTTTTTGCGTCGTAACTCCTTTATTATTATTATATATATATATATATATATATATATATATATATATATATATATATATATTCTAAATGACTAATACGGAATATAGAGCATGCTGGACTATTTTCCATCTTGCTGGCACGTTACGTAATAGCACCTATTTTCCGGTGTAGGATGAAGGTTTTAGTAAGTTATAATTAAAATTGAAGTTTAGATATGAAAGTTTAGAATTTAGCATCCAAACCTTATTTTGGGTTTGTCCCAAACCGGGAAAATGTGCCATTACGTAGCGTGCCATGAAGATGGAAAAGATTCCAGTACACTCTGTCTTCTGTACCAATTATTTAAAATATATTCAACGTGTACCAAGGAATTTCTACCGTAGACTCAACGACCAAACACCATTTACTGCGGATGATGCCTGGTAGTCGTAATATGTAAAATAGTATTTTTTCGCCGAAATAGAAGTTCCAGTTTCCTTTGAACTTACGTTAGTTACAAACATATATTTTACATGTGCATAACTTATATTTGTCATAACATATTAGTTGTCATTATAAAATTATCATAATTCTCCAATCCAATTTCAAATATTTGTTATAAGACTTATTTGTGTAGACATACAAGTGGTTTTTATATATTACAACATTTGGAGATGTTTCTGAATCTTACTTCAGTATACTGACACCCAAATATTAAATTAAACTTTCATTTAATAATAATTATTTCTAAAGTTGGCAGAAGACCAAAAATGTAAGCTTTGATCCAAGTACTTGGTTATAACCCTATTTTATTGATCTCAAAAGGATGAAAGGCGAAGTTAACCTTAGCTGGATTTGAACTCAGAAAGTAAAGATTTCCATAGGAGACCCAGCTTAAAGATCTCCAGAACTGACCAGACTGTCCATTCTTGTCGATGCTCTCAGTCTCCCCGAGAAGGTCGTCGTTTTTCTCCGCCAAAACCCTCTGCAGAACACCAGAATGGAAGTTCCACAGCATTGACCGAACGGTAGAGGACTGTGAGCGCCTAACCGGTGGAACACCTTTCTTTCACAGAAAGCGGAAGAGCAAGTCAAGTATTCCAGTCCGGTGAGGCGTGAACTGTGACAAAGCGCGACGGTTATGTGGTTATATATGGTGGCGGCGTTGTATTCGTTCACCACCACTGTTCGACATTTCTCTCGACCCACTTCTGAGTGAAAATGGCCACCTTACCTGTCACCTTCTCCCAGATCTACTACACTTGGGAATCGGGAGCAAACGAAACCCCGAGCAATTAACAGGTCAGCCTGTCAATAACACTAACAGTGTTTCCAAATTTTGACGCAAGGCCACCAATTTTGAAGGAGGGGTTAAATAAAATACGTCGCCCCCCACCCAGTGCTCAACTGGTAGTTATTTTATCGACTCCGAAAAGATGAAAGGCAATGACGACTTCGGCGGCATTTGAACTTAGAATATTAAACCGGAAATAATACTGCTAAGCATTTTGTCCACTGTGCTAAAGATTCTGCCGGCTCTCCACCTTAATAGTAATAAAGACAACAACAATAATAAGAATAATAAGTTGTGGGGAAGCCTCATAGCCATGTGTTGAAGGGAATTCTTTGGGGTTTGAATAATTCACCTTTGGAAACATGGGTGTTTAGTTCAACATCCTTAAACAACCCTTATTCAGAGACCATTTGACCTGACTACTTGTTCAGGTCAGCGACTACTTGACCTGAACAAAATTCTAAGTGGGCCCCACCAGCAAGATCATGCGCTGTTTATCTTGATATGAGATCATCCTGTCGCGCACATATGGCTGTGATGCATGTCTCTGATGTAACCTTATCACACGGATAGTCATGATGGGTATACCGGGCTTCGTATATTTTACCCCAGCCTGAAGTCTGAGCTGAATGCATATGTTAGCCATAAATTCCTTAGCAGTCTCATTTGTTCTTTATAGCTTCAATGTGCTTAACTGGAATACCAGTGAAATAATGAAAATGGATAGAAAAATCCGCAAGCTACTGACTTGTAATAACATGCACCATCCAAAGGCAAACGTGGATCGTCTTTACTTTCCCAGAGCTCAGGGAAGTCGAGGCTTGATCCAGCTTGAACTTACACATACAAAACCATCACAATCGGACTGGCCAAATACCTTGAAACAAGCAACGATTGGATGCTAAAACTTGTAGAAAAACATGAAAGACCGAAAAGACTTTACTCTATTCTGAAAGAGAGCAAAATATTCGGTACTGATCTCTGAGATACCTACCAGATTGATCAGGTTGAAGGGAATGCGCCAACTGCTGCTGTAAAGAGAATAAAATTAATTGCAAAGACAAAAGTACATGAAAAAATTAGTTAGCAGATGGGAACAGAAACCTCTGCATGGCAAGTATGCGGCCCGTAGCAAACAAGCTGATGTCGACCAGAAACATACACATCAATGGTTACGAAGCTCAGAGCTAAAAGCAGAGAGTGAAGGTTTCATATTAGCTGCTCAAGACCAAAGCTTATTAATCCGGAACTTCCAAGCCAATGTGATAAAAAAAATGGAGCTGACCCAAAATGCCGATTCTGTAACGATGAGATTGAAACTATAGACCACCTAATCTCAGGGTGTAGAGCACCTGCAGAATATAAAACAAGACATGACAGAGTCGGCCAGTATTTACACTGGACAATATGTCGGCATTATAAAATCAAAACCGCTGACAAATGGTATAAACACCATCCTGAAGCTATGACTGAGGAAGAAACTGTGTCGATTCTCTGGGACTTCCCCGTACATACTGACAAGGCTATAAAAGCTAATAAACAGGATATTATTATAAAAGATCAGACAAAAACGGTGTGTTTATTAATTGATATGAGTATTCCCTCTGATCATAATATAGCGGCGAAAGAATTTGACAAGATCAGTAACTATAAAGACTTGCTAATAGAAATTGAAAAAATGTGGCATCTCAAGGCGACTACTGTACCAGTGATTGTAGGAACTCTAGGAATGATTAAAAAAGGTACTGAAACCTATTTGAAAATGATACCAGGCTTACCATCCCTACAGGAAGTGCAAAAAATCGTGTTAACTGGAACGACTGATGTACTGAGAAGATCATTATCGCTGTGAAAACAACATCCATTCATGAATTTATTTATTTATTAATTTTTTTAAATACATATTTTACCTGTGAACTTGCGTGTGTAAACTGGGAATGCGTACAATGAGCTTCTCTGCCCTAGGTGTACGGAAAACACTCGGCAAGAAATGGAAGAAAATTTGAAGAAAGAAGAGAAAAGAAAAAAATAATAATCCTTTCTACTATAGGCACAACGCCTGAAATTTTGGGGGAGTGGGGCCAGTCGATTAGATCGCCCCCAGTACGTAATTGGTACTTAATTTACCGACCCCGAAAGATGGAAGGCAAAGTAGACCTCGGCGGAATTTGAACTGAGAATGTAAAGACGCACAAAATACCGTTAAGCATTTTGACCACCGTGATAACGATTGAGCCAGCTCACTGCCTTAATAATCGGTTCTCCTGAAAGCACAGAGCCTCAAATATTGGGCAAGGGATTAAGTCGATTGCATTAACCTCAGTGAGTAACTGGTACTTATTTAATCGACCTCGAAAGGATGAAAGGCAAAGTCAACCTCGGCGGAATTTGGACTCAGAACGTAGCGGCAAACGAAAGCATTTCGCTCGGCATGCTAACGATTCTGCCATCTCACAGCCTTAACAACAACAACAACAACAATAATGAGAGACATGACAGAGAGAATAATCTTTTGGGAGTCATGTAGAAAGCTAGAATTTGACCATTCTGATAAATGGTATGAGGCTGAACCCAGTGAAGTGTTAGAAGGTAAGAAATGGAAGATATGGAATTTTAACATTGAAACCAACAGTGTAATGGAAGCTAGAAGGTCTAATTTAGATATAGTAAACAAAGAGAATAAAATGTAGCAGGAAGTTGATTTTACAGACACAAAGGATGACAAAGTCGGTATAAAAGTTATAGAGAAAATGGCAAAGTACCAGGACCCAGCTTTTTGTTACAGGGGCTATGGAAAGTGCGACTAAAATGTATTCCTGTAGTTATAAGTGGATTAGGAACTATTCCTAGAAATTTGAACAGATGAATAGAGGATAAACAGAAGATAGGCAGAAATCCTAGTTTTGTAAAGTTCGAGGAAACAGTGTTATTAGGGAGAGCTAAGATACTTAGGAAGGTTCATGGTATCTGAGGTCACTAGTTCATTTACCTGTTTCACTCATTTGACTGAGTCCATTCTGGAGCACTGCCTTTAGTCGAACAAATCGACCCCTGGACTTATTATTTGTAAGCCTAGTACTTATTTTACCGGTCTCTTATGCCTAACCGCTAAGTTACGCGGACGTAAACATACCAACATCGGTTGTCAAGCGATGGTGGTGGGACAAACAGAGAAACACAAATACATACACTGATATATACATACACAGATACATAATACATACATACATACATACATACATATATATGTGTGTGTGTGAGTGTGTGTGTGTGTGTGTGTGTGTGTGTGTGTGAAGGCGCAATGGCCCAGTGGTTAGGGCAGCGGATTCGTGGTCGTAGGATCGCAGTTTCGATTCCCAAACCGGGCGTTGTGAGTGTTTATTGAGCGAAAACAGCTAAAAGCTCCGCAATTTTCTCGTACTCTTTCTTCCTGTTTCTGTAGTACCTGTACTTCAAAGGGTCAGCCTTGTCACACTCTGTCACGCTGAATCTCCCCGAGAACAATGTTAAGGGTACACGTGTCTGTGGAGTGCCCAGCCACTCGCACGTAGGCTGTTCCGTTGATCGGAGCAACTGGAACCCTCAGCGTCGTCACCGACGGAGCGCCACGATATATGTATACGTATATATATATATATATATATATATATATATGTATATATATATATATATATATATATATATATATATATATATATATATATGTATATATATATATATATATATATATATATATATATATATATATACGACGGGCTTCTTTCTGTTTCCTTCTACCAAATCCACTTACAAGGCTTCGTTCGGCCGAGGCTATAGCAGAATACACTTGCCCAAGGTGTCACGCAGTGGGACTGAACCCAGAACCATGTGGTTGGGAAGCAAGCTTCTTAACATACAGCCACTCCTGCGCACTTGTTAGAAAATCTTTCAAACGCTCTAATATGTTGTGCGTAAAACAACAACAACAACAATAATGATAGTAATAATAATGATTCTTTCTAGTATGGGCACAAGGCCTGAAATTTATTTTGTGGGCTGCTTCTCAGTTACATCGGCCCTTATGACAACGTGCCTGAAAGGATGAACGGTAAAGTCGACCTCGGGGAAATTTGAACTCAGAACGTAAAGACGGAGATGTCGCTCAACATTCTGTCCTGCGTGCTAACGATTCTGCCTGCACACCTAAGTAACAACAACAAGAACAACAATACAGTACCAGGCAGTGGCTCTCATGGCTTCTGATCTTAATTGATTGGAAGTGTTATCATGTACATTATTTTGTGTTGGTATAAAAGATGGGCTACAGCAAATATTTTGCTCAATACCACAGATTTGCTTGTCAATTGTTTGCCCTTAAACAGTTGAGCATGTCCCTTAGTGTTTGACGATATGTGCATCTGTGCTCATGAGCAGAAGTAGTGGGGGAACACCATAGCCATGTGCTAAGAGGAATTCTTTGGTGTTTGAATAATTCAGGTCTGGGGGATGGGCTACTCGACCTGAAGAAAAAATTCTAAATGGGCTCCACCTGCGAGGTCATGTACTGTTTATCTTGATATGAGATCACCATGCCGCGCACATATGGTTGTGATGCATGTGCGTGGTGTACCCTTATCAAATGGGTAGTCATGATGGGTATACCGGGCTTCGTATAGTTTACTCCAGTGTCACTTTGATGGCATGCACTGCTCTCTCACTCAATAATAATAATAATAATAATAATAATAATAATAATAATAATAATAATAATAATCATAATATTCTTTTCTACAATAGGCACAAGGCACGAAATTTTGGGGGCGGGGGCTAGTTGATTAGATCGATCACAGTATCACGAAAGGATGAAAGGCAAAATCGACCTCGGAGGAATTTGAATTCAGAACGTAGCGACCGACAAAATATCGCTAAGTATTTCGCCCGGCGTACTAACGATTCTGCCAGCTCGCCGCCTTAATAACAACAACAACAACAACAATAACGATAATAATAATAATAATTATAATACGCAATGCGTGTAATAATATTTTCTTTATAGGTCACAAAGGCCTACGTAGAACACACCTGGACGCAAATGCAAATCACGAAAGGAGAGGTAAGGGTTTACCGTGTAAGCATATAAAATAATAACAAAAGGAAACAATAAAATTAAACAATTACAATTCTTTAATAGGGGGGGTCTTCTAAGGGCAAACCTCGCAAACCCCTCAGAAAATCCCGGTTTCCCTGACCACTTACGCATGTGCTTTTTCTCTCTCGGAAGCGCATGCTCAAAGCAAATCCATTCAACCGAACCGTGCTTGCCCCTGTCATCTACCTTTCAATAAATTTTCTAGAAGGGAGCTCCTCCCTTTCACTCTGATCCGTTTCTTCAAATGAAACCTGAAAAAGTTGATCAAAGATTCGTCAGAGAGGAAAGAGCCTGTCTTCAGCATTTTCAGTATTTCCCACCACACAACCTCTTTTGCCATGGCTAGCAGGCAGATGTAAACAGCCCTGCCTTTCCGACCAAAGGAAGGGCGCGGAGCAATCTTAACAATAGACTCGGATCCGTGTGACACGCGGCAACAAGTGCTCGACATAAACTTACACGTCAGAAATTGTCGGGCACTGGACGAGTGCGTGCAGAACGCTTTCATTGCACCGCGCACATCTCGGACAGCTTCGACTCCCGGCACTTCCATGCCTCTGGAGTTTATCCCAAACCAGCAATGCTCCCCGGTACCACTACCAGACCAGGGATTTCTGGAAGTTATCCATAGGCAGTGGTGCGAAAGTCCATCGGAAAAGATTGGCCAGTTGTTCCTAATCGAAGCCCATAGCATCCCCAAGGACGTCTCTGCACCCGATCCTCCACTAACCCCCTATAGAACGCCAAGGTAGAATTTCCACCAACTGCATTGCTCGACTGGTAAAGGACTAAGAAGGCTTGTCGGCACTCAAGGTGCTAGTTCAACCTCCCATCGTCACTCTCTCGCTCGGTCGCCATTATTTTTGGTAAAATTTTCGAAGAAATTCTTCGACGTAATTGGCGTATTTAGCCCCAAAAGGGGGCTTTTTAAAAAAATAGAAATTAGCTCCCTGGGAGCAGGGTGAGGCAGCTGCCTTATAACACGAATTGAACAATAAAAACAAGAATTCAACAACTTGTGACAACAAAAATCAAACAATTTCGGGAGCTCAAAACGTATGACTTACCGCAATTAACACCCTTAATCAATCACGTAATGCATTTACTAATGTGAATGCTATGCACATGCATTTTATATAACTTGAATTATATAATTTGAATTAATCGCTTATAGAATACCTTTATACTGTTTAAGCATCCAATCTTTTCGTTGATTTTCCCTTGATAATTAGTGCGAACGTGTCGACCGGTCCTTATGCGGCAATAAAAAATATTCTTTCCAACTAATATTTTCAGTTATATGTGTAATTTAAAACAGGGACTGATTGAGCTGTATATCATAAATACATTTTTGTTAAACAGATTTTTGTTTAATCCACAAATATTTGTGTCTGTTCTAGTATTGTGAACTACAAAACATCTCAACCAAAATACGTTTTTAATTTTTTGGCAATATAGCTTATAAATTTTATATTTTCTTATTACATTAATCTAAAGTCAATTTGCAATTTTAACTGTAATAGAGAGATTCAATCTTCTCTTCACTACGTTTGCCTATAAACATCCATCATCGTCTGATTATTTTATTTCACACACAATTACATTTTAAATCATATACGATTGATTGAATATATTCATTGTCATTTAGATTACGTATTTAGCTTATATAGGTAATTTCATATGAATTTAATATTTATTATAATGCATATTTTGTGGCTTTCTTGTTTCAAAAAAGGTGATTATTTTTCAACCGAATATTACCGAAATTAATTTAATGAACTTTTATAAAAACTAAATGTTGACACGTAATATAATAAAATATTGTTATACGCAAAAATATTTCATCATTAATCTTATACCACTTTCTTACAGTTTACTCAATTTTCTTTAGTAACGAAAACAGTTTGTTTTCAACTTGAAATACCTATTCAAACGACTATAGATTATTTATAATTACTAAAATCAAATTTATAGCATCAAATCTCCAAATACACCCCAATTGTTTCACCTGATAGTTATCATGTGGCCTCATTGTTTATCCTCTCATCATCCATACACAGATACTTGTATTACGCTTTATCAATAACGTTACTTTGCACATTCCAAATATTTGACTTACCCTGGAGTCTTTCAGCTTCTATATTATACATATTATACTTTCATGTAAACGGTTTGAAAACCTCGATGTTGGAGCACTTTGAAAATATACAAACCTAATGACTAACACAGACGATTATTCATTACATTTTGTCTCTAACTGAAAAGAAAGAATTGTGTTGTGTGTGTGTGTGTGTGTGTGTGTGTGTGTGTGTGTATGCGTGTGTGTGTATGCGTGTATGTGTGTGTGTCATAGTTATACATAAGTGTAGGAGATATCAGTATCAAATTTAAGGTAGAACATAATCCATGGTAAATAGAGGCCTGTGCAGATCTGTCAAAGAACAATTGGAGAAAAACACATATGAAAAAAAAAACAGTGACAACACCTGTTCACATGTTTCGGCGCATGTCTGTGCATCGTTTAATGGCGGCATACCCTGACTTTGTAGATGCTCAGAGCAGTCAGACCTTCTGACCAGTAGAATATGCTTCTACAAATTGTGAAAGAGCCAGCAAACTGTCCAACCAGATCAGCTGTGAACTGGGATGAAGTATAGCCACCAGGTGATATTAGATGACAGAGCGTTCGACACATCTGCCTGATCCTTCAGGGACTGCCTCAGCAAAGGAAACAAGTTACATACTGCAACGTTTCTCTAAATATATGACTACTATATTCATTGTCTCAAGCATATTTTTTTTCTTCATTGAATTTGAACTCGCATCTTTAAGAGCCGGAACATATTCAGCAAAGCATTTGTCTAGCACCCTAATCATTCTAGAAATACACCACCTCCAGTTTATTAATAATAATATATTAGGTTATCTTTCATTTTCCATATAATATACACCATAACACTGTTTACACTAGCATCAAACAACGACAACTACAATAACAAAATATTCTATTCTAGCATAAAAATAACATTTCCCAAAACAGTTCTTCTGAATACAAACGACGCATAATTAATGAGATATCCATAGCTTCATGTCTATATGTAGGATAACGCTCTTCTAAAACTGACGTGACCACCATATTTATAAATGCCTTAACATTTATTGTTTTATTTGATATGCAACTTATGTCTCACCCTGTTCCATAATGAAATAATGTGTCTTTGTTGTCGAAAATGATGTCTCCTTTATTTCAGATGTTTTACATTTAATTTCAGTTTGCTATTGCTTTGATGAGAAGTATTTAAAGTTACAAAATTAGGATTGTTTCCAATATTTTTAGTCTATTTAATCAGCTCTTCATTTCCATCAGTAACGGACGCAATCCAATTTATGGTTAAACAATGGAAATTATTTTCTTTTACATTAGTATTTACAATCAGATTTCAAATCACACAGGTTTTCTTTATAATTGTTCTCTCCTCTATCAAAAAAGTACACTGGCATATGGGATCATGTACTTTGATCTCTTCAGTCTACAACATAATTCTTCCAAATTTGTGATTTTGTCCAAAAGTTAAGCAGTAACTAAATTCATGTGAAAATATTTCTCTTACAAACAATGATATCGTAAACATCAGTTTAAGCTTACCAGAGGATTGTATTTTAAATTACATTTAAATGACAAACATTTCTATCAATTTTACACAGAAAATCAAGCAATTATTTAAACATTATTCTCGGGGAGAAATGCAGTTCATTCTGTTAACGGAAATAACAACCTTTAGCATCCGTTCCTAATTTTTCTCTTAATGTGATTTTATCTAAACTTTTACGTTATTAACGTGCATATATTCAAAACTTTGGAAAACTGTCTTTGTCTTTGGTCTTCCTCAGATTCGTTATAATAATAATAATACTTTCTACTACAGGAACAAAGCCTGAAATCTTGGGAGAGGGGGACTAGTCAATTAAATCGACTTCAGTGCTCAACGTGTATTTATTTTATCATCCCCGAAAAGATGAAAGGCAAAATCGACCTTCGCGGGATGTTGAACTCAAAACGTAAAGACGGACGAAATGCTGCTATGTATTTTCTCCGGCGTGCAAAGAATTCTGTTAGCTCACCGCCTTTTTAACACAGTTCGATGAAACATTACACACAAACACACGTGGCACTGATTTTTTGCTCATCATTCTATTTGTCTAAACACTTGTATTCTTTTTTCACTGTGTGTATGTGTGTGTGTATATATATATATATATATATATATATATATATATATATATATATATATATATATATATATATATATATACATATATATATACATACACATATATATATAACCGTAAAAAAATAACGAGGTAAAAGTTTTTATTTTTCATTCCCTTTGAAATTGCTCTTAAACGTGGTTTGGTCGTTTTGACTGGTTCTTCTAGCGTGTAAAATTACCTGTTGAAGGTAGTTTCTCTTGTGTTTAAATGTACACTATTTTATATTGAGGATATGTTGTCTATTGAATTTTTATACATGCTAGGCCACTGGTAGTGAAATTTCTAAAAATCTTCGTTACCCTGTATATTTTACGTATATGATTTTAGCCTTTAAAAGATCAGTTCGGCATTTTTCATTTACTGCCGAATGAAACTGCGCTTGCGCAGTGAATTTGAAAAATTATAACATATAATGATGAGGCACGTGTTATTTGTCTCTAAATTATAAGTTAATGTTATGGCTTCTAGCTTGTGAAATTATCTGTTAAAAGTAGTTTGTCTTGTGTTTAAATGTGAACTATTATATATATATATATATATATATATATATATATATATATATATATATATATATATATATATATATATAAGAAATTAAAGAAGGAAAATCCACACACTTTACATAGTTTTAATATGATTTTTAATATATTTCATATTGTGTTTGTCGACCAGTTTCGCTTTAAAATTTATTTGAATGCGTATTTTTTTAACAAAAATACTTTTGTCCATGTTGTATGTAGAGTTTATGAATGAATGATTCAACAAGTAGAAAAATCTAAAGGGAGGTAATTGGTTATCGTTATTATTGAGGACAGGCGAGATAATTGTCATCCTTTCAAGGTGGGGTGGGGTGGGGGAATATATATATATATATATATATATATATATATATATATATATATATATATATATATATATATATATATATAAAATAAAAAAAACTAGAGTAGTAGGGAGAAACATGTACTGTGATGGGTATGAAATCGTAAATTTAAATATGTATAGAGATCAAAGTTGGTTATACATACATATTTAGACGTGTTCTGTATTTTTCGATGACTAGCGTTTCTTTATTTAAACGATCTTGTATAGAAATTGTATCGTTGCTCTGGTAAAAGGGGAAAACTAAAATTTGGTTCGATGTTACCTGCACATCTCTCTATGTGTTCACTTAAAGGAATCTGTCTGTATTGCGGGAACCGGATCTGCTCTCTATGTACAGTGGTTCTCCGTCTTAATCTCTTGCACGTCTGGCCTATATTGTGATGCCCACAACTCGAGCAGATTATTACATAAATTAGATTCTCAGAGGCACAAGTGTAATTGGTCTTAATTGTGAACCTCTCCTCTTGCTTGAAAAGGAAATCCGAGCCTTCAGGTACGTTGGAGCATGTTCCACAGTTTGGACATCCACATTTTTTAACCGTTGTTTTTGTAGTTGTTGTGTAAAGCTTCGCATTGCTAGAAGTCTCTTTAGCGATTTGTGTTGCATTTTGCATTTGATGAATTTATGTGCTTTCAGGATGTTGTTCATTTTTGGGTCTCTAGTTAGTAAAGGAAGATGTTGAACAACAGTGTTGTATGCCTCATTGTTTCTAGGCTTGTGAGCTGATACATACACCAGTGTTTTGAGATGAGGTGTAGTGGTATGTTTTGTTTTCCTTAGTGTTTTTATGTCTAATTTCTTGGGAAGCTTAATTCCATCGTCTGTTCTTTGCTATATTCCATAGTGAATTGAATGTTATGGTTTATATCATTTAGTGTTGATTTGAATTCCAAAAGTTCATCAATGGTCTCCTTCCAAATGATAAAACAATCATCCAGGTATCTTTTCCAGTTTTCTGTTATATAATGGTGAAATGGATAATCATATTTTTGCAGTGACATTTAATATATGGTGAATTCAAAATAACTCATTATCAGGTTCCCAAGAACAGGGGCTGCTTTCGTTCCCATCATAATTCCGCATTTTTTATGAGAGTAGGTGTCATCAAATAGGAAATAATTGTTCTGAAGTAGAAATTTTAAATATTCAACAATAAAGACCTGATTTATGCCTTTCTGAAGTACTTCGGGATTCTTTTCCAACCAGAATTTGATTGCCTTTATTCCATAGTCATATAGGATGTTGGTGTAAAGATTTATAACGTTGAAAGAAACCAATAATGCCTCTTTATTAATTGTTTTTAGTAGGTCCTTTAGTACGTCTAAATCGTCTCTAAATAAAAGTTTGATGTATTTCAGCAAGGGCTTCAGTAGGTTGTCTAGAAATTTGCTTAGGCTGTGGGTTTCAAAGGCTGGACCGTAACTTTAAGTCTTCTGGTGACTGTTTGCAAGCTTCGTTAACTTATCTCTTGCTCTTGTGTATTTTAGGTAGGCCGTAAAAAAGACTAGGTAAAAAAGACTTGAAGTTCTTTTTCTGTCAGGCCTTTTCCATGTAGAAGTATTAAGGATGCAAGATTTTTCATTGTTTTTTTTTGTTATTCATAGTTTACAAATTTTTCGTAGAAGGCATCGTCTTCTGGCATGGATAATACTAGGTTTTTATAGTATTCTTTGTGCATCAGGACTATAGCACTTCCTTTGTTTGCTTCTTTGATTGTAAGTCTTTCTCTAGTTTTTAATTTTTTATTTGTATATATATATATATATATATATATATATATATATATATATATGTACAATATATATATATATATATATATATATATATATATATATATATATATATATATATATATATATATATAAATATATATATATATATATTACACCCCCACCTACAGAAAGAATGACAATTATCTCCCATGTCCACAATAATAACGATAAACAGTTACCTCCCCTTAGATTTTTCTATTTGTTGAATCATTCATTCATAAATTCTACATACAACATGGACAAAAAATATTTTTCGTAAGAAAATACGTATTTAAATAAATTTTAATGTCTTGATTAGTGAAACCGAAACCGGTCGACAAACACAATATAAGGTATATTAAAAATTATATTAAAACTATGTAAATTGTGTGGATTTTCCTTCTTTAATTTTTTATATATATTACAACTCACGACGTGGGGATAATCGAAATGCCTCCCTTTCTGTTACTATTCTTTACCACGCGTGGAATGGAAAATACCCCGAAACCTACCACACACATAACGGAAACAATTACCAACGAGATATTGCAGGAATTAAATTAACTCAATCTGTAGATTAAATTATCGCACCCGAAAAGGAACTGAAATAAATACACGTCTACCTAGATCAAACTATAAACATCCAAAAGAACACAAACACACAAAACTGACTTCTCACCTGGAAGTAAACTATTCTCAGTCTAGTATTAGGGACAACTCATGAATAAGAATTACTAGAAGAAACCAACCTACGGTTAGGAGTTATTCTTTTTCTCCCCAGCAACTAGAAACGTCCAAGAAACTTCCTCTACTCCTCAACGAAGAAACCCAACCTACGGATTCTCAACCTATTTACTCAGACAGCACAAACAACTCCTCAATATCTCAAACATAATTAAGAAACCCGAACAACATACTTCCGACCAGTTTACCAGACAGCAACACCAACCTTCCAGCAATCCCAATATAATAAATAATAACAATAAAACTGATATAATTAATAACAATAATAATATTGGTAACTTCTACCAACCAAATTACAGTAAACATGTTTTTAGACCGAGTGGAGAGAAACAGAGACACACATTGGAACAAAACTTACAGGAGAAACTCAAAGTAATAAATTCATCAAAGAAAACTCTCTGCAACAAAAATTAGTATACTAGCAATAGGATGAAAATTTACCCGAAACCCATAATGAAAACTATGACTCACAGAAGCATTGACTACAACGATGAAGATGAGTCTCTGGTTAAAAACAGAAGTAATTATCTTCCACCTAAAGGTAGGAATAAAACACTAGATGACTACTGCGACCATATCCAAATTTACCCATATACTTTCCATAAACTAAAAATTAATTCAAGCCTCAACAATCTAGAATGGAGAAATGTAATTTAGCTACAAAACGAGATGAATAAAGTTTCTTTATTTAAACGTTCTTGTATAGAAATTCCATCCTTGCACTGGTAAAAGGGGAAACTGTGAAAATTGGTTTGATGTTACCTGCACATCTTTCTATGTGTTCACTTAAAGGAATTTGTCTGTATTGCAGGAAGCGGATGTGCTCTTTATTTGCTTTCAGGATGTTGTTCATTTTTGTTCTGTACTTAAACTTTATTTCTTCTTTATATATATATATATATATACAGAAGATATATAGTCTAAGTACAGAACTGGTGGTGGCTTGTTCAACCAACAACGCTTCAAAGCAAAATGTAAGACTTTGGTGCAAACACTTCGAGATTTGATCTTTGTAGAAGATTGTACTCCTATAGCACATACTCCTGAGCACATCCAATGGCTTCTAAACAACTTCTCGTGTGCATCGAAAGTCTTTGATTTGACGATCTGCATCAAAACACTGAGCTTGTCCACCAGCCCATTCGTGACCATCTTCCTGCTGTTTCCCCCACTGTATATGCTGATGGAAAAGCCTCAAAACTGTCCCCTCCTTCACCTATCTTGGTTCCATTGTGTCCATTGATGCGAAGATAGATAAAGAAATGAAGTTCAGAATCGGGAAGGCTAGTTCCACTTTTGATAAGCTTTATCACATGCCATGGAGCAGCCACGATGTATCGTTGAAGGTGAAAGTAAATTTATATAAGTCGGTGGTCTTGACAACATTTCTTTATAGTGCTGAACCTTAGACATTGTACCGAAAGTACGTCAATCAGCTTGACGCTTTTCATATGCGATGCTTGCGTACTCTCTCCAACATAAAACCGAGCGACCGTATTCATAATAGTGACGCACTTACACAATGCAACATATCATTATTGAAGCCACCCTCAACAAAATACAGCTTAGATTGTTAGGTCGATGCAACTTCCTTTTGACCAATTCCCTACAGGAAGTTAAGTTGGAAGGCTACTCTTGCGCTTTAAAGACAAACAAAGCATCAGAACGCAGGGCCTGGTTCCAGTCCTGCTTCCCCTCAGTTAGCACTAGGGTCGATGTAATCGACCTAATCCCTTTGTCTGTCCTTGTTTGTCACCTCTATGTTTAGCCTCTAGCTAGTGGGCAATAAAGAGATAAGAAACGTTAGCACGCCGAGCGAAATGCTTAGCGGTATTTTGTCTGCCTTTACGTTCTGAGTTCAAATTCCGCCGAGGTCGACTTTGCCGTTCATCCTTTCGGGGTTGATTAATTAAGTACCAGTTACGCACTGGGGTCGGTGTAATGGACTTAATCCTTTTGTTTGTCCTTGTTTGTCCCCTCTGTGTTTAGCCCCTAGTGGGCAATAAAGAGATAAGAAACGTTAGCACGCCGGAGGAAATGCTTAGCGGTATTTTGTCTGTCTTTATGTTCTGAGTTCAAATTCTGCCGAGGTCGACTTCCTCTTTCATACTTTCGGGAATCTATAATATAAGCCCCAGTTGAGTACTGGGGTCGATCTAATGGCGCCCTCGCCAAAAATTTCGGGCCTTGTGCCTAGAGTAGAAAAGAATATAAATAGCAGAGTCTGTTATTGTTTTCATATCAACTTTAACGGTCATCGCTAATGACATATGTTGATGTGTTAAGAGTATGTCACATATAAACCAATATTTCTAGATGAGAAGAATAATTTCACCGATGTGAAAGTTACACATCATAGAAATGTCACGGCAGCTCACTTTGAAAATATTTTAATTCAGTGACTGGTAGTGTATGTGTGTCAAATAATTGAGTAAAAATCTCCATATCTCAAGAAATGATATCAAAAGTTAATCAAAGCCTGTCACCGAAGTATGGATACCATAAATGGCTTTGTGAATGCACCATCTAACTCTTTAAAATTATATGCTTTAAAATTATATGCCACCAAAATTTATATCAGTCAAATCTTGATTATACAAATCAGTTCACCAGTTGAGCACCGTAGTCAATGTAATCGACTTGACCCTTTCCTGAAAATTGCTGGGCTTTTGCCCAAATTTAAAGCCATTATTTTATTAGTGTCTAATTTATTAGTGACAACTTTATTAGCAACTAGTATGTAGTGTTAATACAGTTTCGAAGTTGGTGAACTCGTGTACATTATTGCAATGTATGAACATGTGATTATATATATAAAATCTAACTGATCTGCATGTTATATTTTAATTGTTAGTGGAGTTAATTAAATGGTCTTTATTATTAGCTATTCATAAAGGCTATTACTGAAATATGCTGGATAACTTACTATTATAAAAGGCAACTTGGATTTCTATTATACAGGTTTGCCAAAAAATAAAGTTTTACTCTCTTTGAAGAAGGATCAAATATATTCGTAAAAGAGATTTATTAAATATTCCTAAAACGTACAGAAAGAAGCAATCGAATGATTCTAAATCAATTGCAATCTTCCTTTGTTATGCATGTTTTAGTGTTCTGAATTAAGTCTACTAATGTATTAATGTATTCTGTCTGTCTGTCTGTCTCCATCCTCTTGCTCTCTCTCTCTCTCCACCAATTTGTTCTCTCTCCATCCTTTCTCTCTCTCTCTCTCTCTATATATATATATATATATATGTATATATATATATATATATATATATATATATATATGTATATATGTATATATATATATATATATATATATATATATATATATATATATATATGGTATGTGTGTGTGCATGTATGTGTGTGCGTGCGTGTGTTTGTTTGTGTATGTATGTATATACATAGATACAGACATACATATGTCACGTGAATATATGCAAATTTAAATATCAGTCGACACGGCGTAAAACTGAATTTTACTCATAGGCATTGTAAACAAATTGTATTTTATAGAAAGTCATTTGGACACAAACGGCCAGTTTCATGTCTTTATGGCTGTTCACAAGAACAGTTGATTGAAGTCATTCGTTAAATAAAAGAATTCGATTTACATAGATAACACATTTTCTGGTGTATTGTTCGAGTAATAAATTAATTACACATCACTAATTTATGTACTTATACGGTCATAAGTAAACAGATATGTGTGTGTGTGTATGTGTGTATTTGCGTGTTTGTTTCTAATATGCGTTTTTGTATGAATATGTGTGTGTGTGTGTGTGTGTGTGTGTGTGTAAAAAGACAATACACATTTTAAAACGCAAAATGAAAATTAAACAAAAGACAGGAGTATTAAATACTCATAAAGGAATGAAAGGAAATAATGACGGAAGAGTATAATGACCGCAACAACTAAAAGAAAACTTTCCAAACAAAGCATAATACGAAAACCACATACGGAGCAATATCGCGTTAGAATGAAATACTCGAAGACGTGGTACGAAGGGCGCTAAAAACACTACAACAATCGACTATAAAAAGCATTCAAAAAATATTTATAAGTGAAGCAATATTAATAAACGTTCAATAATATAAGATTGGAGCGTGTTGGTTTAAAAATTGTTGCTACTCTCTCTTAAAGTAAATTTAATGGCTTAATCAATGAATTAATCAAAGTGGAAGTAGTGTTTATCGATTTCAGCTATTTCTATTCCGTTGTTTTCCTTTGTGTCTTGCAAAGATAAGACACTTTGTCCTGTTGCTCCGCTTTCCCTTCCTCACCCTGCTCCTCCCCTTCATGTACATCACCGCCATCACCGCCATTATCATTTCCATCGTTGTCATCGCTCTCGACACCATCACCGTCGTAATCCACCGTCGTCGTCGTCTTCGTCGCCGTCCTCCTACTCCCCTTTCTCCTCCTCTCCCTCCTCTTCCTCCTCCTCGTCGTCATCACCTTCATCACCATCACTATCGTCAGTATCCCGTTTATTGCCATAATCATCACTATAATGTCAACTCCACTGCAACCACTATCATAAGCTACTATTAATATCAGGATTAGTAGCAGCAGCAGTAGTTACAACACACCACTAACGCCATCTACATTATATTGCATAACGCAGAGAATTTTTATAGTGCAAGGAGTAGGTTTGTTTACAATAAATTTAGAAATATTTAATCATTAAAATAATGATCTCTCAGATATCCAAAGCCATAAAATATGCAGCAATTTGATTTCATGTTTGGTATAGGGTCACAGATTTGACATAAGAAACCCATTATTTCAGTAGTTGTCCTTTTCTGTATTCCTTGCTGTAATTTGGACGCAGATGAACGTATGTCAACACTACTGGACATTTTGTATCACTCCTGCCCTAGAATAAATGTTATACTCTATCGTGCAACTGTTAAAGTCAGTAAAATGGACATACAAATTCTAAGTAGTAAATGTAAACAACATTATTCATTAATATAGAAGACAGTAAAGTAAAAATAAAAGGTGCCGGTGTAGCTGTGTGGTAAAAAGCTTAGCTCCAACCATATAGTTCAGTACCACTGTGTGGCACCTTGAGCAAGTGTCTTCTGCTATAGCCTTTGGCTGACCAGAGCCTTGTGAGTGGATTTGGTAGACAAAAACTGAAAGAAGCTCGTCGTGTATATATATATATATATATATATATGTGTGTGTGTGTGTGTGTGTGTGTGTGTGTATAAATATATAAAAAGATAAAGAGAGCAATGGTAAAGTTGGAAATATATTTTATGCATAGAGTCTTACAGCTGTTTCTGGGAAGATCCAAAACTTCCCTTCATCGGAGACAGAAATAGTAAAGGAATCGGTTATTATAACCATAGGCGGAGAGTTATAGTATGAAGTGAGAATGAATGTGATGCGCTGAAAAAAGAAAGAAAGAAAGAACAGTACTTGGAGTGTAGTTTCATTCCAGTAGTAAGTATCCGTGTAAAGTAATCCTTGTGGGAATTTTCCGGAAATAGTTGCTGCAGCAAAGGCTGAAATAGCAGAGGTGGATATATTCCATATTGTGTCCGAGGTATATTGCTTGTGTTTACTTGAAGGATGTCCCAAGTTAAGTCAGAGATGTGTGTAGGGTAAGTAGGTCAAGTCTTAAAGACAGAATGGGAAGGGGATAGAGGAATGATTCCGGTGGGGAGTGGTAGTGGTATATTTTTTGTGGTCAGTTAATCTGACTGGACAGAGAGGATGAGTATTGTGAGGGAAGGAGGAAGGGGGGATGAGGTTAAATGGCTTAGTGAGGAAGAAGCAATGCGCAGAGGTAGTATATAGGTGGTGGGGGTATGGGTGACAAACCAAGGACAGTAATAAAGGAAAAGAGGAGTGAGATAGAGAGTTAGTAGTATCATATTCTAAAATATAGCTAAACCTAATTTACAGACGGTGGAAGTGGGATCAAAAGTTACCAAGTAGCCTGTATGTGGTGGTGTTATTGATTTGGGAATATATATAGAGTAGTGATAGGATCGAAAAAGAAATGAATCTATTTAAAAGATGGTAAAAGATGGATGGTTTTGCCAGGTCGAATAGGTTGCCCATAGGGAGCCGGGCAATTATGTTGCGTGATCGTTTGTGCATTTTTGTTTGTGATAAAATTTAAATGTATGGAAAAAACGGTGATTGCAGGTGCTAAATGCTTCATTATATCGATTAAGTAGAGTGGGAGATTAGTATTTTAAGATATGGAACGCCTCCTTTAAGCAAAGCTTGCAGTTGGAGCGCTGTCCCTGGTATGGAGTTCCAGAATCTAAGATGGACCATTTTAAAGTATATTGGGTATTTGTGCTTTTGAGGTGATGAATGTGATTGGCTAATGTTGTAGATTTACTGTGTTTGTCATATCTAAAAGAGTGCAAATGGGCTGCGTAGCGATTGCACCTGCAATCACCGTTTTTTCCATACATTTAAATTTTATCACAAACAAAAATGCACAAACGATCACGCAACATAATTGCCCGGCTCCCTATGGGCAACCTATTCGACCTGGCAAAACCATCCATCTTTTACCATCTTTTAAATAGATTCATTTCTTTTTTGATCCTATCACTACTCTATATATATTCCCAAATCAATAACACCACCACATACAGGCTACTTGGTAACTTTTGATCCTATTTCCACCGTCTGTAAATTAGGTTTAGCTATATTTTAGAATATGATACTACTAACTCTCTATCTCACTCCTCTTTTCCTTTATTACTGTCCTTGGTTTGTCACCCATACCCCCACCACCTATATACTACCTCTGCTCATTGCTTCTTCCTCACTAAGCCATTTAACCTCATCCCCCCTTCCTCCTTCCCTCACAATACTCATCCTCTCTGTCCAGTCAGATTAACTGACTACAAAAAATATACCACTACCATTCCCCACCGGAATCATTCCTCTATCCCCTTCCCATTCTGTCTTTAAGACTTGACCTACTTACCCTACACACATCTCTGACTTAACTTGGGACATTCTTCAAGTAAACACAAGCAATATACCTCGGACACAATATGGCATATATCCACCTCTGCTATTTCAGCCTTTGCTGCAGCAACTATTTCCGGAAAATTCCCACAAGGATTACTTTACACGGATACTTACTACTGGAATGAAACTACACTCCAAGTACTGTTCTTTCTTTCTTTCTTTTTTCAGCGCATCACATTCATTTTCACTTCATACTATAACTCTCCGCCTATGGATATAATAATCGATTCCTTTACTATTTCTGTCTCCGATGAAGGGAAGTTTTGGATCTTCCCAGAAACAGCTGTAAGACTCTATGCATAAAATATATTTCCAACTTTACCATTGCTCTCTTTATCTTTTTATATATTTATACATACACACGCTAATACACGACTTATAATCCCCAATCCTGTTCATACAACGACTGGGGCATAACTAGTCGGTATACAGCACTTACTCAGTATTACCTGTATCTTTTGGGGTTTGGTTAAATCCAATACCCTCCTCAACCTTATATATATATATATATATATATATATATATATATATATATATATATATATAAGCAATAGGATATCAAGAGATGATGCAGTACGACCATTTCAAGCGGCTCCATTTAATTGAACAAGGGTAGAGAAAGGAATGGACAGGTCGCTCTACCCTATAAGGATAAGAAAATTACTGGTACTAGAGACATACCTAATTATCAAGCCACGTTTTTGAGAAGCGTTGAGAGAACAGGTAGATTCCGCCCTTACATGCGCCGTAAGTCTGAAAATAATGACTTGATCTCGTATAACGTTCCCTTCAACTGTGCCATATCCATAAACATGTATAGAAAATTTATGACAAGTTTAGAAAAAACTTCCCTACTTCCCATAGATATAACAGAATTTTTTCCCGTAAAATAGTTAAAATCTCATACTCTACTCTTCCCTGTATGGGTACCATCAAAGCAAGGTTAAATAGAAAGAATATTAAATTAGCAAGAGATGCTAATAATAATAATGCTACTGTCAACACTAACTTAAACCCCTACAATGTGAATAATAATATTAATGGTGACATAGAAAATAGAAACATCGGTACTAATGCTTCTAATATATACAATATAGACTGTAGCTCTGAGGTCTATTCTAGCACAGGATCTACTGATATACCTGATGATGCTGGGATGAATGTGAATGATACTACAATTGACGGAGAGATAATACCAGATATGAAAATAACACATACAATAGTAGTAGCAGGATTAATATTAATAGTAATATTAATAATAATGGTATGAATATCAATAATGTTAATAGCAGTAATTCTCCTAGTTGCAATTGTAGATGTCTAATCCAAAACGTAATCTATAAGTGTACAATCACAAATGTAGCTGGTAACTTTGATTATATAGGATGTTCAATAAATATGAGAAAACGTATTAATAACATTTTTCGTCTTTTAGGCTCAAACATAAGGCGAATTGTACGTCCTTATCTAACAAGATTTGGGAACTGAAGGAAAGCGGAATCGAATTTAGCCTTAAATGGGATATTATAAGGAAAGCGTTGCCTTATAGAAATAGTTGATCCGCGTTCGAGCTGTGCTCTATGGAAACTTATGAAATTTCAAGTACAGGGACAAGAGCAACCTGGTTAACAATAGATTAAATTAGCGTTTAAAGGTGCTACACTTGAACATAGATAAGGAGAATTAATTTTTATTGTCATATCCAATGTGAACTGAACCCTAGTATTATATATAATAAGTTGTATATATATATTTCTACTATTCCCTATAATTTCTTATTATTTTAGTCGATTATGACATACCCATAATAAAGTACAAATATTTGTGTATATTTGCATGTGTGCACATTGTTAAATATGTGTATGTAAATGTTTCCGATTTTTTCTGATTCTTAGCTTATAATTAACATAAAGATAAGATGATTCATCGCCCCCGTATTCCATAAGTAAATACCCGGAGCAATCTTTATGGAAACCACATAATAAATAAATAATGAATATTAATCTAATTCAATATGTAATCTTCCCTTTCTAATGTTGAAAATTAGTATATATACACAGTTTATCTATTCTGGTTATAATATTTTTAGTAATCTTAAATTTTATCTTTATACAACATAACAATATTGTTTATAAACAATCATCCATTGCACGCCATGATAATTTCCTCTGTATCTACATCATAGATTTTATTAGCGTCTTGCCCCTTTAACTGGTAATTAACATCTTGATTTGGGGGGTCTTCCCCTATCCAGCCTACTTTATAGACACTTACTTATGCATTTCCTAAAATCCTGATAATATTTATGATTATACCCAACTATAAACTGTCAACTCAGCCCCCCATCCTAAACAGACAATGTCCTCTAGCTTTAGATTTAGTTATTGACAAAAAAGACTAATAAATAAAAAATAAATCACAATCCTTCACAAACTGTGACCCTAACAAACTTCATACAATTCTTAGAAGTGTAGTATATTCTTAGCTACACAAGTAGCAACATGGACTCTTTCCCTTTACTTGCTCTATTAGAGAATTTGAGTAAAATCATATTAATGTGTCCAACGGATTAAACATTCTATCTAATTATGCAGCTGAGGATACCCCTGCATTTAAATTGATGTAATGATTGCATTGTTTCATTAAATATAGTCGCTTGAAACTGTCGTACTGCATCACCTCTTGATATCCTGTTGCTCATTTTGATTTTATTCACTTTACTTTGAGTTGTACGGAAAATACCGCACTAACTTGGAGCTTCAACTTAAGTACCTAATTCAACTGAATCTCAATTATATATATATATATATATATATATATATATATATATATATATATATATATATATATATATATATATTCCTTTATTCTTTTACTTGTTTCAATCCTTTGATTATGGCCATGATAGTGCACCGCCTTAAAGGATATTTTTGCTGAAGAAATCGATCCTTGGACTTATTCTTTGCAAGGGTAGTACTTATTCTATCAGTCTCTTTTGCTGAACCATTATAGGGACGTTAACACACCAACATCGGTCGTCAAGCGACGGTGGTGGAGAAACACAGACACACTCTCACACACACACACACACATGTATATATATATATATATATATATATATATATATATATATATATATATATATATATATATATATATATATATATATATATATATGAGAAGAAAATGGATATAATAGCATTGAGAAACGCATGGTTTTCGCTAGTATATCTTTAATTAATTAGATAACAAAGAAGGAAGAAGCAGAGATGAAGGTAGCATTTACGATCGTTTCAATTTACTGGTTTAAGCAAATCTCTTCAGAATGCGAATATAGATTGTTGTATCAGTTAGGATGCGAAAATACTTGATACATATTTGTTGGTAATGTAAACAAAATAGGTAATTCGCTGGGTAGAGGTTTGCTTGTGGTAAATTGATTAGTTTCGTTGGGTAATTAGGGCAGGGTGAGTATTATTTAGGTGAAGGTTTCCTAGTTTAATTAAGCACATTTTTTTCGCACGTGTGTATTTAATTTTTTATATTTTACGATTAGTTATCACTAGCGGTGTAGGTGAAGGGGGGCTACTCTGACAGGGTGAAAAGGAAGCTAACTCATACCAAATTTTGGGTGGTTTGAAAATGTGTTATGGCTAATAAATGTCTTAATGCTAGAAGTAATATATATATGTATATATACGACGGGCTTTTTTCAGTTTTCACTTACAAGGCTTTGGTTGGCCCGCAGCTATTGTAGAAGACACTTGCCCAAGGTGCCACACGGAGGAACTGAACCCGGAACCATGTGGTTGGTAAGCAAGCTAACAACAGGCTCCTTTCTGTTTCCGTCTACCAAAAGGCTTTGGTTGGCTCGAGGCTACTGTAGAAGAAACTTGGCCAATGTGCCGCGCAGTGGGACTGAGCCCGGAATCATGTAATCAGGAAGCATACTTCTTACCACACAGCCAATGTGCCGCGCAGTGGGACTGAGCCCGGAATCATGTAATCAGGAAGCATACTTCTTACCACACAGCCACGCCAACTTAGTCTGATTTTCACGCTTTATTATTTGTAATTTTTATAATTTTTCAAAGTGAAATAAACTAGTACTTTCATGTGTTTCGCAGTCATCAGGTTTCTTTTAATATTGTAAAATTGTAAAATTGTAAAAATTGCAAATAATAAAGCGTGAAAATGAGACAAAATTAGAATATCAATGATTAATATATTCTTCTATACACAATCAAGCAAAATCTTATACACACGCACACACACACGCACGCACGCACGCACGCACGCACGCACGCACGCACACACGCACGCACACACGCACACACGCACACACACACACACACACACACACACACACACACACACACACACACACACATCTGTGTGTGTATTTGTGTCTGTGTTTGCACCCCCAGCACTTGACAACCGGTGTTGGTGTGTTTAAGTCTCCATAAACTAGCGCTTCAGCATGAGCGACCTACAGAGTAAGTACCAGGTTGATTCATTCGACTAAAAATTCTTCAAGCCGCTGCCCCAGCATAGCCGCAGTCTAATGATTAGAACAATTAAAAGAAAAAAACATATTTAGGGCAATCTGTTTTCAAATTCAGTCAGCATAAATAAAGAGCAATATGGTAAAAACAATATATTGGTTTCAAATTTTGGCATGAAGCCAACAGGTTTGTGGAAGGAATTTCGATTAATTCGACCCCAGTGTCCAACTGTTACTTATTTTATTGACCCCGAAAGGATGAAACGCAAAGACGAACTTGGCGGAATTTGAACTCGGAACGTAGAGACGGATGATATACCGCTAAACATTTCACTCAATGTGCTAACGATTCTGCCAGCTCACCGCTTTTGTGCAAACAATATATTCTTTTCTACTCTAGGCACAAGGCCTGAAATTTTTGGGAAGAAGGCCAGTCGATTAGATCGACCGCCGTACGCAACCGGTACTTAATTTATCGACCTCGAAAGGATGAAAGGCAGAGTCAACCTCGGCAGAATTTGAAATCAGAACGTAATGACATATGAAATATCGCTAAGCATTTCGCCCGGTGTGTAAACGTTTCTGCCATCTCGCAGCCTTAACAAACAATATATTAACGTCATTATGGACTGTCAGCATTATGTGGGAAATTAATAACACAACAAAAAAATATACTCTATTGCCCCATACCCCACTAAAAAAACGCAAAACAAAAAACATAAAACTGTGCAACATAACTAGGCAACATACCAGGTGGTATAGTTGCGAAATGAAGTTAACACTTTTCATGTTTCTGAATGACTAATATGCGTCTTCCATTCCGCAACCGATATATCCGGTAAACTTACGGATAATGTTTTATTTTCTTTATTTTGTTCTAGTCCCGGAACAGCTGTTACTGAAACGCCTTGTCTTTCCAGTTTGTAAATCGGTTTTATAAATAGTAGTCCCCTACTAAGTGTTGAAGCTAAAGAAACTGGACCGAATAAAGTAAGCGGAGCTAGTCTTTTTAATGGCAAGCGAAAATATTCTGACCCAGTGGAAGTACAGCCAAAGTCCATTGCATGGTCTTCTTTTGTTATTTGCTACTAGCTAACTGTTTACGAAATCTAGGTGACGCTCTTACAATTTTTGCTCTTACTCATGACCAGCCACGTCGATAATGGCGCCCGTCAATTTCCGTTTAAAAAGTTTGCTCTTGAGTCCATCGAAATATCTCTGCATCAAAAGATGGCGTTCAACTTCCATTAACCCATTTACTCACTCTGCATTGATCTGTTCTTAACTGATTGAATAGGTCATAGGTTTGTTGTCTGTGTAGCTAACTATGAAAAGCAACCGACAGCATAACCTCATACGATCAGCATGTAAGTTTGTAATTAGGTCAAATCGATATTGAAGCATTCGAGAAATGCAGGTGAAACCTGCCAAGCCATTGGAGGGACAGAAGAAAATTCTCTGGCTTTTATGCTACTTTTTTTCTCTCTGCTTCTGCACGACAAACTTTAAATGCCTGCAAAATCCCATTCTAAATGTACATTAGCACTAATGAGCGAGTTTTTACAAGGAGTATAACAGTCTAAAAAAATCTGCCCTACAGACAGCAGTCGCAACTTAAAATGACCGTAATATGATGGCCTCTACTGTTCTGTCCATAGCAGTTCACACATTTTGATGCACCGAAGTATTATGTGAGTCGGGGATGTTTGTATTTACCTCTAAGTGCAGGTGTTTCCGTAAAAGCAACCGTTTTTACGCTCACGACGATGTAACACACCACGTGGTCATTGACAAGGAGGTATCGTGGTTTCTCTCAGAAATTATGCTAATGTCTGCTACATCCGCTTATAATGAAATCATTTCCGGTACTTAACCCACGTAGATTGCTAGACTGTAACATCCACCAATCCCGTTGCACAGCTGTTAGACGACGTTGAGGGTCAATCGATATTTTGAAGCGCTCTCAGAGCCTGCTTCACTTAGGACTTCAGCTTTGAAAAGCCGATGAACTGCGGATTAATGTATCTTATGAGAAGTAATTATACATGTTCAGCGTACAATAAGCTTTTCAACTACCGAAACTTGAACGGATGTCTTTATATTAGGTGCTTAGCGTTCCCAGATCGTTGCGCAGAGATTGTTAGCAGGAGTTGTACTGCCTGATCAGTAAAAGGTGTACTTTTCACAAAAATTGAATAAAAGACGTTCCATTCTCACCAGAGGGTAATTAGGATAAGACAATGGTCGACTAACTTTCCAAGCCATCAAATTGCATGCATCATTTTGTCTGGTTTGATTTGTTTCTCTGCAGTAGCCTCCATTTCCTTGAGAGTTGTGCCGTCCACCACTTCCACAAGCACCATCACCACCATCTCCACCATCTCCACCATCTCCACCATCACGACCACCTCTTAGATGATATCAGAAAAAATGATGGTGTCTTCGTTTCTATATACTGAAACGGGTTTCTTCGTCCTAGTTCCAAAGGATGCTCCCGAACGGTTTCTACCTCCTGCTCGAGAGCCAACATGTGCAATTCAGAAGAAATGGTATGTCCTGACATACAGAGCATGCTATGCGAAAGGGTTCCAAGAGGTCGTAGTTTACTTTGATCCTCAAACAGATGCCACCGTGCATTGCATCCACCTAGCCTCTTATATACCTTACACATCCACTTTTTTCTCCCTTCTCTTCTCTAACTCAGTTGC